>NC_134827.1:44468240-44553469 GCF_004210375.1 Tachypleus tridentatus | reverse complement strand
GGGTGATATACCATTAATCTGATAAAGAACGAGTTGTAAGCGTAAATTTTTTTGAAGATGGTGATATACGATGCGATCTGATAAACCATTATTGTAACTGTAAAATAAAGAACAAGTGGAGGTTGATTAATTGATAAAGAACGAGTTGTAACCGTAATGAAGATGGTGATATACCATTAATCTGATAAAGAACGATTTGTAACCGCAATGTAAGAGATGGTGATATACCATTATCTGATAAAGAACGAGTTGTAAGCGTAATGAAAATGGTGATATACGATTAATCTGATAAAGAACGAGTTGTAACCATCGATGAAGATGGTAAAATTGATACCATTAATCTGATAAAGAACGAGAATTGTAACCGTAATGAAAATGGTGATATACCATTAATCTGATAAAGAACGAGTTGTAATCGTAATGAAGATGGTGATATACCATTAATCTGATAAAGAACGAATTGCCAACCGTAATGCAAAATGGTGATATACCATTAATCTGATAAAGAACGAGTTGTAACTGTAATGAAGATGGTGATACACCACACAATCTAATAAAGAACGAGTTGGTATACAACCGTAATCAGAACGAGCCGCGGTGATGGTGCACCATTAATCTGATAAAGAACGAGTTGTAACTCGTAATGAAAATGGTGATATACCATTAATCTGATAAAGAACGAGTTGTAACCGTAATGAAAAATGGTGATATACCATTAATCTGATAAGAAGAAAGGTAGTAACGAAGATGGTGATATACCATTAATCTGATAAAGAACGAGTTGTAAGTGTAATGAAAATGGTGATATACCATTAATCTGATAAAGAACGATTTGTAACCGTAATGAAGATGGTGATATACCATTAATCTGATAAAGAACGAATTGTATGCGTAATGAAGATGGTGATATACGATTAATCTGATAAAGAACGAGGATTGTAACCGTAATGAAGATGGTGATATACCATTAATCTGATAAAGAACGAGTTGTAAGTAGTAATGAAGATGTGGTGATATACCATTAATCTGATGATAAAGAACGAGTTGTAACCGTAATGTGAAAATGGGATACCCCCATTATTCTGATAAAGAACGAGTTGTAAGTCAATGAAGAAGAAAGAGTAATGATATACCATTAATCTGATAAAGAACGAGTTGTATTAATATAAGAAGATGGTGATATACCATTAATCTGATAAAAAGAAGTTGTAAACTGTAATGAAGATGCAGGTGGTATACTTATTAATCTGATTGAAGAACGAGTTGTAGGGGTCCAAATCCTCAATATGGTGATATACCATTAATCTGATAAAGAACGATTTGTAACCGTAATGAAGATGGTGATATACCATTAATCTGATAAAAGAGAACGAGTTGTAAGTCTAATGAAAAATGGTGATATACCATTAATCTGATAAAGAACTTGTAAGCGTAAGAACGAGATTTGTAACTGTAACGGTTAAGATGGTGATATACCATTAATCTGATAAAGAACGAGGGATTGTAATACATGAACGAGAAAATGGTGGTATACCATTAATCTGATAAAGAACGAGTTGTAAGCGTAATGAAGATGGTGATATACGATTAATCTGATAAAGAACGATTTGTAAACTGTAAAGAAGATGGTGATATACCATTAATCTGATAAAGAACGAGTTGTAAGCGTAATGAAAATGGTGATATACGATTAATCTGATAAAGAACGATTTGTAACCGTAATGAAGAAGATGGTGATATACCATTAATCTGATAAAGAACGAGTTGTAAGTCTAATGAATATGGTGATATACCATTAATCTGATAAAGAACGAATTGTAAGCGTAATTAAGATGGTGATATACCATTAATCTGATAAAGAACGAGTTGTAACCGTAATGAAAATGGTGGTGGTATACCATTAATCTGATAAAGAACGAGTTGTAAGCGTAATGAAAATGGTGATATACCATTAATCTGATAAAGAAACGAGTTGTAAGCGTAATGAAAATGGTGATATACGATTAATCTGATAAAGAACGATTTGTAATCCGTAATGAAGATGGTGATATACCATTAATCTGATAAAGAACGAGTTGTAAGTCTAATGAATATGGTGATATACCATTAATCTGATAAAGAACGAATTGTAAGCGTAATGAAAAGATGGTGATATACCATTAATCTGATAAAGAACGAGTTGTAAGCGTAATGAAGATGGGGATATACCATTAATCTGATAAAGAACGAGTTGTAACCACCGTGATTAAGATGGGGATATACCATTAATCTGATAAAGAACGAGTTGTAAGCGTAATGAAGATGGTGGTATACGATTAATCTGATAAAGAACGAGTTGTAAGCGTAATGAAAATGGTGATATACGATTAATCTGATTAAAAACGATTTGTAACCGTAATGAAGATGGTGATATACCATTAATCTGATAAAGAACGAGTTGTAAGCGTAATGAAAATGGTGATATACGATTAATCTGATAAAGAACGATTTGTAACTGTAATGATGATGGTGATATACCATTAATCTGATAAAGAACGAGTTGTAAGTCTAATGAAGATGGTGATATACCATTAATCTGATAAAGAACGAATTGTAAGCGTAATGAAGAATGGTGATATACGATTAATCTGATAAAGAACGAGTTGTAACCGTAATGAAAAAATGTGGGATACCCCATTATCTGATAAGAACGATTTGCTTAACCGAAATGAAGATGGTGATATACCATTAATCTGATAAAGAACGAGTTGTAAGCGTAATGAAAATGGTGATATACGATTAATCTGATAAAGAACGATTTGTAACCGTATATGAAGATGGTGATATACCATTAAAATCTGATAAAGAACGAATTGTAACCGTAATGCAAATGGTGATATACCATTAATCTGATAAAGAACGAGTTGTAACTGTAATGAAGATGGTGATACACCATTAATCTGATAAAGAACGAATTGTAACCGCAATGAAGATGGTGATATACCATTAATCTGATAAAGAACGAGTTGTAACCGTAATAAGGTGGTGATATACCATTAATCTGATAAAGAACGAGTTGTAAGTCTAATGAAAATAGGATATACCATTAATCTGATAAAGAACGAGTTGTAACCGTAATTAAGATGGTGATATACCATTAATCTGATAAAGAACGAGTTGTAACCGTAATGAAAATGGTGGTATATACCATTAATCTGATAAAGAACGAGTTGTAAGCGTAATGAAAATGGTGATATACCATTAATCTGATAAAGAACGAGTTGTAAGCGTAATGAAAATGGTGATATACGATTAATCTGATAAAGAACGATTTGTAACCGTAATGAAGATGGTGATATACCATTAATCTGATAAAGAACGAGTTGTGTAAGTCGTAATGAATATGGTGATATACCATTAATCTGATAAAGAACGAATTGTAAGCGTAATGAAGATGGTGATATACCATTAATCTGATAAAGAACGAGTTGTAAGCGTAATGAAGATGGGTGATATACCATTAATCTGATAAAGAACGAGTTGTAAACCGTAATAAGATGGGGATATACCATTAATCTGATAAAGAACGAGTTGTAAGCGTAATGAAGATGGTGGTATACGATTAATCTGATAAAGAACGAGTTGTAAGCGTAATGAAAATGGTGATATACGATTAATCTGATAAAGAACGATTTGTAACCGTAATGAAGATGGTGATATACCATTAATCTGATAAAGAACGAGTTGTAAGCGTAATGAAAATGGTGATATACGATTAATCTGATAAAGAACGATTTGTAACCGTAATGATGATGGTGATATACCATTAATCTGATAAAGAACGAGTTGTGTATACATTAGAATATGGTGATATACCATTAATCTGATAAAGAACGAATTGTAAGCGTAATGAAGATGGTGATATACGATTAATCTGATAAAGAACGAGTTGTAACCGTAATGAAAATGGGGATACCTCATTATTCTGATAAGAACGATTTGTAACCGAAATGAAGATGGTGATATACCATTAATCTGATAAAGAACGAGTTGTAAGCGTAATGAAAATGGTGATATACGATTAATCTGATAAAGAACGATTTGTAACCGTAATGAAGATGGTGATATACCATTAATCTGATAAAGAACGAATTGTAACCGTAATGCAAATGGTGATATACCATTAATCTGATAAAGAACGAGTTGTAACCGTAATGAAGATGGTGATACACCATTAATCTGATAAAGAACGAATTGTAACCGTAATGCAAATGGTGATATACCATTAATCTGATAAAGAACGAGTTGTAACCGTAATGAAGAAGGTGATATACCATTAATCTGATAAAGAACGAGGTGTAACCGTAATGAAGATGGTGATATACGATTAATCTGATAAAGAACGAGTTGTAAGCGTAATGAAGATGGTGATATACGATTAATCTGATAAAGAACGAGTTGTAAGCGTAATGAAGATGGTGGTATACCATTAATCTGATAAAGAACGAGTTGTAAGCGTAATGAAGAGAAATATTTTTGAGGAAATATACCATATGTTTCGAAAGAACATTTGTCTGTCTTTCTTAAGGTAGGAACAATGTTATGTCGAAACATGTACAAGGCTCCACACACACAAATACTCTGTTTGTTAACTTTTATGACTCGTTGTTTGCCATCGTGTTGCTATTTTTTTGTCTTATACATGTAATATCTTTTTACTGTTAATGAAGTGTCCGTGTTAGGGCTCTGGAACTCTGAAAGGGCTAGCCGGATAAAATCTTTATAAAGTCACAAAATACCCCCACGCTTTAAACTATGAGGGCATTAGAGTAGTGGTCACTCTTTCAATGTGGCCGGTGAGTAGAAAGATGATCGTAGCTGTCCAGTTCTCTGATCAACAACTCTGTGTTAGGTACGGATGCAGATTTTATATTAAAACTATTTTCGTTACGCATGGGTAATAAATCTTATCAATTTTGTACAGTCATAAATAACAAAATTATTATTTTTATCTATTCTATCCATTGAACAGTTTCCACGAGAGGTCGCGGAATTTGGACATTGCAGGTCTAGGGTCATTGAGTTTAGTCAACTTTCACGCTAGATGGAGCATGGACATAAAGATCTCGTGCATGTCGTTATACTGAGGCCTAGCGGAGGTCCAGTACGGTGTCACTATCCGACGTGAACAAATAGGTTACTGTGACTTCATCACAGTTACTCTCGATCCAGAGCTTACGTGATGAAAAAGAGCAGTCGGTTTTCTTTGAAGTTACCTGATTTACCACTAGAGGAGGTAAGAAGTGATAACGACCATTTGCACTCATCCATTCATTAGAAGCAGACAGAAAGGAAGACATGCGCCGTCATTTATTTGCTTTACGCCCGCCAACAGCGCTCTCTCGCGAGTCTCATAACCACGTGATATTAAAGTTGGCACGTGCTCTTTTGCGTTTTCCTGTGTTTCTGTGGATTTGGCGCGCTGTGCTTCCGGTTTGTACCAGAGTGTAAGGTACGGTAAGCTTTCATACCTAGCCAGGCAACTGTTTGGAGAGTAAATATCCATCTTGGGCAGCACATTGTTAAAGTTGACTTAACCACATATGGCTTCCTATTGTCTTCGGCTTACTCCGAGTTTCACATAATTAAGACAACCTTATCGTGACAAGAAGAATATTGGAAGTTCAGGTAATGTTGAGGATAACCAGGTTCACTAATAGAAAAGAAACACAAAAACTGGTGAAGATAACCAGGTTCACTAATAGAAAAGAAACACAAAAACTGGTGAGGTTATAACATAACCAGGTCCACTAGCAGAAAAAAAACAACAAAAAACTGGTGAGGTTATGACATAACCAGGTCCACTAGCGGAAAAAAAACAACAAAAAACTTGTTAGGTTATAACATAACCAGGTCCACTAGCAGAAAAACAACAAAAAGTGCTTAGGTTATTACATAACCAGGTCCACTAGCAGAAATAACAACAAAAACTGGTGAGGTTATAACATAACCAGATCCACTAGCAGAAAAAAACAACAAAAACTTGTTAGGTTATAACATAACCAGGTCCACTAGCGGAAATAACAACAAAAAACTGGTGAGGTTATAACATAACCAGGTCGACCAGCAGAAAAAACAAAAAAAAACTAGTGAGGTTATAACATAACCAGGTCCACTAGCAGAAAAAAACAACAAAAAGTGCTTAGGTTATTACATAACCAGGTCCACTAGCAGAAAAAAAATATCTGATGTTACTACATTGCCAGGTCCACCACCAGTAAAAATACTGCTGAGGTCACAATCTAACCAGGCATACTAACATAAAAACATCTCTACAGTTACTATATAACCAGGTCCACTTGCAAGACATACAGTGTTGGTTTTACCACATGAACACGTCCAATACCAAAGCATACTCTATTGGGGTTACTACATACATAAGTTATAGTGGAAAACAATACACTGTGATTTGTTTCAGTAAATATGTAAACATGTGTTAACGAATATAGTGTAAAAGTGTAGTTAGTAACATACACTGGTTTGTTCCAATAAAGTTGTCAAGATACTGGACATTAACGTAAAGTTATTACAGAAACTGAGGATGTTCCTCCTTTAAATATGTGCTAATCCTCGTGGTAGAATACCATTATTATAGAAAACCTCTTAGAACGAGATTACTATGGAAGACACCACTCTTAATTATGATGCAAATGTTATTTCTAAACACTTTCAAGAAACTGCTCCGAAGATACGAGAATGTTTGTGGCTGGCGGATTTAGCTTGGAGCAGTAAATCCTTGTTTATATGCTAAGCAACATCTTGTACCTCAGGTAATGTCTTTGCACTGCTTAGAAACGTCCCATCAGTTACTTTGATTTTCAGAACGACCTTGGCAAAGTACAATGAAGTGTTTATAATATTCTTTTAAAATACGAATAAAATAAGTGCATTTCAACTGTATATTGCGTAGTAGAACTTCCTTGTAAGAACAGTGGATTGTTGTACGGGTTCAGTGCTAGAATAGTGGATTGTTGTACGAGTTATGTGTTAGAATAGTGGTTTGTTGTACGGGTTCTGTGCTGAAACAGTACATTGTCCTACGAATTACTTGCTAGAATAGTGAATTGTTGTACGAGTTACGTGCTGAAACAGTGGATTGTCCTACGAATTACTTGCTAGGATAGTGAATTGTTGTACGAGTTACATGCTGAAACAGTGGATTGTCCTACGAATTACGTGCTAGAATAGTGGATTGTTGTACGAGTTACGTGTTAGAATAGTGGTTTGTTGTACGGGTTCTGTGCTGAAACAGTACATTGTCACACGAGTTACGTGCTAGAATAGTGAATTGTTGTACGAGTTACGTGCTGAAACAGTGGATTGTCCTACGAATTACTTGCTAGAATAGTGAATTGTTGTACGAGTTACGTGCTGAAACAGTGGATTGTCCTACGAATTACGTGCTAGAATAGTGGATTGTTGTACGAGTTACGTGTTAGAATAGTGGTTTATTGTACGGGTTCTGTGCTGAAACAGTACATTGTCTCACGAGTTACGTGCTAGAATAGTGTATCGTAGTAGGCCACTGTTGACGCATAAGACCATAATAAAGTTACTTTCTCTATAGCATTTGACATAATTATTGTTAAAATGAAACTTGTAATTTAGCCGCACTGAAGAGTTTAGAATAGCGGTCGTCCCATAATGGTTTGGCTAAGGCAAATGTGGCAGAAAATAGAATAATTCTTACTGTGACGTTACATTACAATGTAAGCTGAGTGGAATTATATCCAGGTGTGCCAAACATTTAGTGATTTGAGCAAGTTTTACACAAATCTGACTTTAATTACACTCTGAAGCCTTGACTATAAGTAATGTCAGTTTCACTTGAGTTACCTACCACTTGACGGAAAGATTTCACGATATGAGCTGTTAGAAAATTCACACATAGAACTGGTCACATCTGAATTAAGCAATGAGTTATTATTATCTTGTTTAGTTTGATGAAGGATTTTCTAATTAACCGTATGATCACAAGTTTAGGAACCAACACTAGTAACAGTATGGGTCTGTAGCTACGTCAACAAATCTAATCGATCTTACTAGTAAACCTTGTATCTGTGTGTTCGTTCGTTCGTCTCCAAATATCTTTGTGTATAAGAAATTGATTACTAAAACATCTGCCTGGACGAGTTCAGAAGAGTTGTGTAAAAATGTATGGAAGAAATATTGCTCCATCGGGAGTCCCGCCGTCCATCAGTGTGCAGGTAATTTACAACCTAAGCTGTTAGCACGCATTGCTTCCATGTCGAATTAAATAGGCCTTCATTAACAGGTTATATATCAGTGACTTCACCGATGTGGTCTCCTGCTCCTGACTGCATTAGAAAGCCTTTAGTTCCACTATCTGTAGGCGGCCCAGCACTATCGTGAATATTTATCGTTTGAATTTTAATCTTGAGTGAAATGAGAAGAAGTGGGGACCCAGACACCAGTAACGATAACGTTTAATTTTCTGTCAACAAAACCATTAACAAAGGTTTCTGAGATCTTAATGTGATCTACCAATAAGTTACCGGGGAAGAGCAGCTGATTTAAAGAAGCCTACAGTAACTCTGCTGCTACACTTCTATGAGTTGTGTAACAGTAACTCTGTTACTACACCTCTGTGAGTTGTGTAACAGTAACTCTGTTGCTACACTTCTGTGGGGTTGTGTAACAGTAGCTCTGTTACTACACCTCTGTTGGTTGTGTAACAGTAATTCTGTTGCTACACCTCTGTTGGTTGTGTAACAGTAATTCTGTTGCTACACCTCTGTTGGTTGTGTAACAGTAATTCTGTTGCTACACCTCTGTTGGTTGTGTAACAGTAATTCTGTTGCTACACCTCTGTTGGTTGTGTAACAGTAATTCTGTTGTTACACCTCTGTTGGTTGTGTAACAGTAACTCTGTTGCTACACCTCTGTTGGTTCTGTAACAGTAATTCTGTTGCTAGACCTCTGTTGGTTGTGTAACAGTAATTCTGTTGCTACACCTCTGTTGGTTGTGTAACAGTAACTCTGTTGCTACACCTCTGTTGGTTGTGTAACAGTAATTCTGTTGCTCTATCTCTAACATTACTATGTTAGTATTCTGTTTTGTGATTTAGCGGCTTGTAAACTACAAGTTCTAGATTTACAAAGCTCTGATGTTCGCTTTAAATAGCTTTAAACCCTCCATAAGTAAAAGTTATAAATATTCATGAAAGACCTTCAGGAAAATACGTTCTGGTGTTTTACTCCCTCGTGCGGAGACATACATCACAATAATTAATGTCCGAGCCACGACCTCTTGAGATGATCACTTCTCATACTGGTGAGCTTCTGATAAATCCTTTATAAGATTGTAACACTATGTTAATTGTCTAAGTAAGTATCTCATCAGTTTTTATATAATTTCATGTTTATTCTAGAAATCCTTGTATGAGATTCTAATAATCTGCGATGTCTCTAAATATAATACCTTAATGTTTAAATATCCTCGTATAATATCCTAATGATTTATAAAATTCCATATAATATTTCGGGGTTTTTTATTTCATGTATAAGACCCAGACTGTTCTTTGGATCCATATATGCTTCTATAGTAGATTCCGACAATTCACGGTATGTCTATTCGTGTTTCATTAAAGAACCAGAGGACATCTAAGTTAGGCCACGCTTGGAGTATTATGTTCAGTTTAGGATTTCTTATGTTAGGGTTCAGAAGAGAATAATTATTATGGTACCTGGGTTTTCATACCAGGAAAGATTAACATTCTTAAAATTGTTTTCTCTTGAAAGAAGCAAGAGTTCGAGGGGATCTGATTGACGAGTTTAAGTTTGTAAAAGGAAATGAAACATAACATTGAGAATTATAGAACTAAGGGACACAAATATATACAAGGTAGAAGCCATCTTCAGCTAAAACAATGTTATTTTATATACAAGGTAGAAGCCATCTTCAGTTAAAACAATGGTATTTTTAAAATAATAAACAACTCCACCATAGCAGATTGTATGGATATAACACAAATTAAACTGTGAAAAAAACAATTCTACCCTCCTGTACTGTTTGCATACTGCTCACATTAACTGTTTCAATACATTTCGGACTGAAACTATTGGGTTAACAAGAAACTAAATTGTGTATATATGCGTTGAGATTTGACTGTTTGATATTCTGCAGATTAGATTGTTTTGATATATTAATTATTGGGTTTAATGAATATTGTATTTGTTAAATAGTAGGACATTTTCCCAGGATTTACCTCCAAGTTAAGTCCAGTGACAGTAGTTACCTCCAAGTTAAGTCCAGTGACAGTAGTTACCTCCAAGTTATGTCTAGTGACAGTAGTTACCTCCAAGTTAAGTCCAGTGACAGTAGTTACCTCCAAGTTAAGTCCAGTGACAGTAGTTACCTCCAAGTTAAGTCCAGTGACAGCAGTTTCCTCCAAGTTAAGTCCAGTGACAGTAGTTACTTCCAAGTTAAGTCTAGTGACAGTAGTTACCTCCAAGTTAAGTCCAATGACAGTAGTTACCTCCAAGTTAAGTCTAGTGACAGTAGTTACCTCCAAGTTAAGTCTAGTGACAGTAGTTACCTCCAAGTTAAGTCTAGTGACAGTAGTTACCTCCAAGTTAAGTCTAGTGACAGTAGTTACCTTCAAGTTAAGTCTAGTGACAGTAGTTACCTCCAAGTTAAGTCTAGTGACAGTAGTTACTCCAAGTTAAGTCTAGTGACAGTAGTTACCCAAGTTAAGTCTAGTGACAGTAGTTACCTCCAAGTTAAGTCTAGTGACAGTAGTTACCCAAGTTAAGTCCAATGACAGTAGTTACCTCCCAAGTTAAGTCTAGTGACAGTAGTTACCTCCAAGTTAAGTCTAGTGACAGTAGTTACCTCCAAGTTAAGTCTAGTGACAGTAGTTACCTCCAAGTTAAGTCTAGTGACAGTAGTTACCTCCAAGTTAAGTCTAGTGACAGTAGTTACCTCCAAGTTAAGTCTAGTGACAGTAGTTACCTCCAAGTTAAGTCTAGTGACAGTAGTTACCTCCAAGTTAAGTCTAGTGACAGTAGTTACCTCCAAGTTAAGTCTAGTGACAGTAGTTACCTCCAAGTTAAGTCCAGTGACAGTAGTTACCTCCAAGTTAAGTCTAGTGACAGTAGTTACCTCCAAGTTAAGTCTAGTGACAGTAGTTACCTCCAAGTTAAGTCTAGTGACAGTAGTTACTTCCAAGTTAAGTCTAGTGACAGTAGTTACCTCCAAGTTAAGTCTAGTGACAGTAGTTACCTCCAAGTTAAGTCCAGTGACAGTAGTTACCTCCAAGTTAAGTCTAGTGACAGTAGTTACCTCCAAGTTAAGTCTAGTGACAGTAGTTACCTCCAAGTTAAGTCTAGTGACAGTAGTTACCTCCAAGTTAAGTCTAGTGACAGTAGTTACCTCCAAGTTAAGTCTAGTGACAGTAGTTACCTCCAAGTTAAGTCTAGTGACAGTAGTTACCTCCAAGTTAAGTCTAGTGACAGTAGTTACCTCCAAGTTAAGTCTAGTGACAGTAGTTACCTCCAAGTTAAGTCTAGTGACAGTAGTTACCTCCAAGTTAAGTCTAGTGACAGTAGTTACCTCCAAGTTAAGTCTAGTGACAGTAGTTACCTCCAAGTTAAGTCCAATGACAGTAGTTACCTCCAAGTTAAGTCTAGTGACAGTAGTTACCTCCAAGTTAAGTCTAGTGACAGTAGTTACCTCCAAGTTAAGTCTAGTGACAGTAGTTACCTCCAAGTTAAGTCTAGTGACAGTAGTTACCTCCAAGTTAAGTCCAGTGACAGTAGTTACCTCCAAGTTAAGTCTGGTGACAGTAGTTACCTCCAAGTTAAGTCCAGTGACAGTAGTTACCTCCAAGTTAAGTCCAGTGACGAGTGATTAAAGAGGTGTGATATAAAGTTGTTTAGATTGTAAACTTACATTTTAATGGCATCACTGACTTGATTAATTTCGGACATCTTAAGTGATGTAACGAGTAGTTGAACAGAAGTTATTTACTAGTTTACTAAAGAGTAAGACGCTGTGGAATTTAAAGATTTCTTTATGAATCTCGTTTCTATACTTTGTTATCAACACAAATAATTTTGGTTCATGTTGACTGTTGTTGTGTTTCATAACATGCCACTTGCAACGAAAATACAGTTGGTATTTTTGTGTTTAAGAAACTTGTAAGATTTCTTTGAGGTACAGGAATGTATGTTAACTCGAAACTTTACTTACATTAAGGTTATTCCAAATCTTATATTCTTTGTCTATGTCGGTTTAAACACAAGTTATGACCTACCTTCTAAAAAAAAAAAATATAAATGAATACAGAGGAAGGAAAAAATTATTTGATAACTTAGTCCGATTTGTAGTAGTCACAAGTGATGGGTGTTGTTCAAATTACTGGTTCCTTCTTCAAATCGAATGAATTAATGGTTGTGACCTTGGCCCTACCGGTAAAAAACTATACTAGATCCGTTTAGAATCTGGTACAATTACAGTGTGTCATATAAGACGAATTCTTTTCTGAAACGTATTCCAAATAAATTACTGTTGAATTACAGGTCATGTAGGTTTTCATAATTAATCGTGTCTCAGGTGTTTAGAAGACGAAGCGAAATATTGAAACAAGTATATTTATGTATTCTGCATCTGCAAATGTGTGTCTTCCGCCAAACGAATACATTCATCTAAATAAGTGTAGAAGAAATAACGTATATACCCAGCAGCTTCTGCCAGAGAGAGATGGTTTCTTCTACCAGGGGTATATGATTTCAAAGATCAAGGGAAGCTAGACATGTGGGTTGATAAGACAGCTGGTTGCTAATTTCATCCAGGGATGGAATCTCCAGCTGCAATTTGGGTTACACTTTGGTTATTTAGCTGTCAAATCGACTATTTGTTCTCCATTTTGGTCTACACAAGTATTTCATTCCATGTGAATTACATATGGGATTTGACGGATTGGTGGACACCCATCATGAGGCTGGAGAAGCAATGAGTCCACCTTGAAACTCGAGGAGTATGAAAAGAAGACAAACGATTTATTGTCTAAATCATGGTTTGTGAAAGTTAAGAAGAAGATTTATGACGTAAAGTATTTAAGAAAGCTCCATGTTACTGTCGTAATGTGGCAAAAGTCGTTTTGTCTTGGAGAAATCCCCCGTGAGCAAAATGTATGTAATTACTAATGTCCCTTAGTATGAGGTAGGGAGGAAATAAATACCAGTAGGTATTTTATGTTTTAAAATAATCGGTAGTTGTTATCTGTTTAATCAGAACCATATACACATGATGTTTGATTTTAGTGTTAAAACTGTATTATACGTCATTAAAACTTTGTTATACGTAATTACAACTGTATTATACGTCGTTAAAACTTTGTTATACGTCGCAAACTTAGAGTAAAAAGATTAGTCTCTTGAGTCACATGAAATAACCTGACCTTACACCTTCTCACCTTTACATTGTAAATGTAACTTCTCAAAACAATAAATCCAAATAATCCCACTGTGATCGTTTTTGAGTGTACAATGTTACTGAACAAGTGATTCTTCTCTGTATTGTATCCTTGGTACTAGATTCTCTAACATTTAAAAAACAAAACAAGAAACTTGGTTATGAGAACTCCTTTATGGTACTTCAAGCCTCAATCATATCTTTGTATGTCCGCCATCTTTATCATGCTCGTTATACAAATTTTCCTTTCTTTAAATATTTCATATTTATAAGAACTCCGGGACCAATCAAACCGTTCATTTTTAGAGTTCACACCGTTAACTATCGGGTCACTCGAGGTGGACACAACATAGACAGCTCACGAACATAAAATCGTTGTGTGGAACAAAAATATTACAGAAAGAAAACATAATCTACGAATATTTTAAAACTGAACGCAATAGAGTGATTCTTAACGTGGAATTTATCGAACTAAGTTTGACAAACGCTTTCAGGAAAGCTGTGCCCTGAGGTGGACCGAAAACCAACAGTAGCTAAAGGATACCGCAAAGAACGATTTGTGTGGAAGAGTACTCGTGACCGGTAGATGGCTCTGAAGCACGTTCCATATAACTCAAGCTGCCATCGCTAATTGTGGGGCAGCGTGGCCAAACTTCAAGACAGCGTAACACCCACTACTCGAATCATACACACAAAAACGAATGGGAGAAGCAACACCTGGGAGAAATCCTTCCCAACATCTCGGATAATCCCGCAGGCTTTTGAGATTTCAGAAACCCTCCGCCTTTATTTCTTGACCTGAAGCATACCCCTTAGGATAAGGGTAAGAAGGATATCCCCCCTCATCTCTTGGCGCCAAGTGTTGCGGAAAGTCTGTGTTTTCTTCCATATTCCACATTGCTAATCGCCCAGGGCTTCTGCTGGGCTGAGATTGATGACTACGTTTGTTCATCACTCTCACACAGCACATGAACCTGAATCATTTCGATAACAGAACATGTATACAGTTACACGAACCCACCTTCCAACAGAAGTCACTGTTGTGGCCACCACTGAGAAAATAACAAACAACCACTCTTTCTAGATCTTGGGATCGTGGAAAATAGATTTTACTATATCCACAAATACTTGTGGTCTCTTTGTATTCACCCCACTTCCAATCTCCCAGTCAGTATGTTAGGCTTAATAGTACTGAGCAAATCTTGAAGGAAAGCTTTGTATAATAAACTTTATGGGGTATATGGTGATTCTATTGTGTAATAAACTCTATAGGGTGTGTGGTGATTCTACGGTCTTAAGGCGCCACAGACCTTATAAATAAGAGCTAAAACTAAGTGTTGCTTCAGAAACGATGTAAACTTACCTGTCTTGATGGTCACTGTGTAAACTTACCTGTCTTGATGGTCATTGTGTAAACTTACCTGTCTTGATGGTCGCTGTGAAAACTTACCTGTCTTGATGGTCGCTGTGTAAACTTAACTGTCTTGATGGTCCCTGTGTAAACTTACCTGTCTTGATGGTCACTGTGTAAACTTACCTGTCTTGATGGTCGCTGTGTAAACTTACCTGTCTTGATGGTCGCTGTGTAAACTTACCTGTCTTGCTGGTCATTGTGTAAACTTACCTGTCTTGCTGGTCACTGTGTAAACTTACCTGTCTTGATGGTCGCTGTGTAAACTTACCTGTCTTGATGGTCGCTGTGTAAACTTACCTGTTTTGATGGTCGCTGTGTAAACTTACCTGTCTTGCTGGTCATTGTGTAAACTTACCTGTCTTGCTGGTCACAGTGTATAGCAACTTTATTTTTTTATGGTTTTAAATTCATATTACCTAAAATTTCAATTTTTTATTTCTAAATTTAACTTTCAAAATACAGTACAAATTAATTAACTTAGCGCAGTGGAACGGATCTATTGTATGTAATGTTCTTCTTTCATATTGTTTCTTTCACATATCTATGTGTACAGAAATTAGTCTAAACTCTTTTCATTCTGAAAACATCCATGTTTTCATTTTAAATTCAGGCTTTCGGGATATAACGATCGGTAGTTATTAATAATGTGACCCACCCATTTCCAACCTGCCCACCTTCTCTCTTTTCCAACAATAAAACTGATTTTCCACATATACAGCTCGTGCTAATATACCCTAACCGACACGAACAGATTTCATTTGCTACGAACCAAGACACTCAAATTACCGTTGAATTCGACGAGATCTGTAATTACAGTTGAAATTAATGTCATCGTTCAAGTGGGGCGGAAAGAGGGAGTTCGTAAACAGAAGCAACGCTGGAAACAAAAGTTCGGTTAACATTACCAATAAAATCATTTCATTGTGTACAGTGGCTGTAATAATCTAATTTATAATCTATTTACAGTTGGAATTAGTGTTATTTTCAACTCCGCAGATCTACCCAGTTGAAATGTTGATGTCTCTGAATGATGCTCCACTGTTGGTTGGGCCACCTGGATCACTGTGATTTTTTTATTTAGGGCTAGGAACGTATAAGATTGTTTGGAATTGATATGTTGTGACGGTGAAAAATGTTCCTACATTCCTCTTTCTAGGCACGCCGAGAAAATAAACCAATTGGAAATCTCAGAGCACCGCCTTCTTCTTGCAGACCACGGTGAACAACGATAAACGTTTTTCTCAGACCTATAATCAAAGTGACAAAATCAAATTGTTTGACCTCTACAAACCATGGTCCAGACGGCATCCTTCTTGGTACCCTACTAATTTTACTGGTACTCGGCTTCATCAGTGATATATCTCCTCCTCCGCTAATGTTACCCACCCCCCCTAACATACCACATACAACCTCCTACTGTAGTTAGGGCAGCACAGAGTTAGACATAAAAATCAGAGGGTTACTCGGAGTTCTTGCTCAATAATATTCAAGGGCGTTGTGTTTCAATTGACAACCCTCCATTGATTCTTTCTGCAGTGTAAAGACATTTAAAAGCTATAAAACCGAACAGACCAATCCATACTTATAGTCTGCACGTGAGGATGACGCTCTGACGGCTGCACGTGCAGTTCCATAAAAGCAGATGGTTTAATTGACATTTTATATATAGATTTATATCACTAATCCTGTTGTTAAGTTACTTAATACCGTTACAATGAATGTCAACTGGAAGTATTTAATATCACTCTACAGGGATTCCAATAACCATGCTGATTACCACATTGTGTAACTAAACAAATCAAATACAGTGGTCAACTGAGATGTGCTCGTGATATCAAAGATTTTAATCACAGAAAATAAAAAAAAAATTAATCCATGAAATTAATATGTATCAGGCGTGGCCTTCTCGAGGTGACTGACTGATTACGATAAGAAAATAGCGACGTGTTCTCTTAAGAAATTTTACAAATATTCTCTATTTATAATTACCCAGGTTTCTCATATAATAGGGAATTTAAATTACATGAAGAACAAGTGAAACAAATATAAACCCCAGTTACTTCTGGATAATGTACTGACCCCAATCAAAGGTAAACTCTAGTTACTTCTAGATAATGTACTGACCCCAAACAAAGGTAAACTCTAGTTACTTCTAGATAATGTACTGACAATAAACAAGTGTAAACTCTAGTTACTTGTGGATAATGTACTGACCCCAAACAAAGGTAAACTCCAGTTACTTCTATATAATGTACTGACCCCAAACAAAGGTAAACTCCAGTTACTTCTAGATAATGTACTGACCCCAAACAAAGGTAAACTCCAGTTACTTCTGGATATTGTACTGATCACAAACAAAGGTAAACCCTGGATAATGTTGACTTCAAATTGACTTCAAAGAAAGGTAAACTCTGGATAATGTACTGACCTCCAAGAAAGGTAAACTCTAGTTACTTCTAGATAATGTACTAACCACAAACAAAGGTAAACTCCAGTTACTTCTGGATATTGTACTGATCACAAACAAAGGTAAACCCTGGATAATGTTGACTTCAAATTGACTTCAAAGAAAGGTAAACTCTGGATAATGTACTGACCCCCAAGAAAGGTAAACTCTAGTTACTTCTAGATAATGTACTAACCACAAACAAAGGTAAACTCTAGTAAACTGTAGTTAATTCTAGATAACGTACAAACTAAGGTAAACTCTAGTTACTTGTAAATAAAGCACTGACCCCAAACAAAAGTAAACTAGTTACTTTTGGGTAATGTACTTACCATAAACAAACGTAAACTGCAATTACTTCTGAATAATGTACTGACAACAAACAAAGGTAAACTCTAGTTACTGCTAGATAATGTACTGACCACAAACAAAGGTAAACTCTAGTTACTTCTGGATTACGTACTGACCGCAAATAAAGAGCTGTGTGGCCAGAACTTTAATACGTTACAAAAAAATAAAACTTTATGTTTAAAATAATCGAAATTATTGTATGACGGAAGTAATTCCTAACCATATTAGTTAGAATGATTGTGACCCATGTTGGTCCAAGTGTAACCCCAGACTTTCATCTCAGTTCTTATACGACTTACTGTTTGTTTTTGTTTGTTTATTTTTTTGAATTTCGCACAAAGCTACTCGAGGGCTATCTGTGCTAGCCGTCCCTAATTTAGCAGTGTAAGACTAGAGGGAAGATAGCTAGTCATCACCACCCACCGCCAACTCTTGGGCTACTCTTTTACCAACGAATAGTGGGATTGATCGTAACATAATAACTCCCCCACGGTTGAAAGGGCGAGCATGTTTGGCGCGACCGGGATGCGAACTCGCGACCCTCAGATTACGAGTCGTACGCCTTAACACGCTTGGCCATGCCGGGCCTACGACTTACTAAATATATTGTTCGATTCGTCGTTACGTTGATACAAACTACGTTTGTCCGACACTACTGAATGACATTAATTGTTGTAGTTTACAACTGAAGTAATAACACATTGTGTTCACCGTAACACCATAGAAACTGTTGTGTCTCTATATGATAAAGATAAGTTTCTAAAATTCAGGATGGTATTCCTGGCACTGAAAAGGTAAAGAAATGTATTTATCTTTGAATTATTTTCTCGTATGTTAATTCTGTATGTAATTAGACGGTTCAGACAGATGTTTTGTTTTTATCTCTGCCTTAACTTTCACTTGTTATTGCGAAAGTAGAGACATCTGATGAGGAGATATACAAAATAGGTTATATTAAAACAGTTTTTACTTCTGCTGAAAACGTGAGTACATGTTAATGTTTCAATGCGCATGTACACGCAGTATCATTTCAACAGATGTAAACAAAAGGGGCGAAAGTGTACTTTAGCAGACATTTTGTGCAGAAAATAAATATTTATCTGAGTTTTTTTTTTAAATATAATGTTATGTAGTAGAAAATATCATTAGTTTATTTATTGATACTATCAATTGATGTAAAATTTAACCCTAACTTAACGAAATGAATACAAGTTATATTGATAATTTATCTCTTTATCGAATATAGACCATACTTAATATAGGCTTAAGTAATGTTTGACCTAAAATAAATAGATTAATAGATTTCAAAGTGTGCGATTAGAAGTGTATTATATATTATAATTATATTGTATTATATATTATATGTTATATTATGTTGTATTATATATTATATGTTATATTATGTTGTATTATATATTATATGTTATATTATGTTGCGTTACATATTATATGTTATATTATGTTGTGTTATATATTATATGTTATATTATGTTGTATTATATATTATATATTATATTATGTTGTATTACATATTATATGTTATATTATGTTGTATTATATATTATATGTTATATTATGTTGTGTTACATATTATATGTTATATTATGTTGTGTTACATATTATATGTTATATTATGTTGTATTATATATTATATGTTATATTATGTTGTATTATATGTTATATTATGTTGTGTTACATATTATATGTTATATTATGTTGTGTTACATATTATATATTATATTATGTTGTATTATATATTATATGTTATATTATGTTGTATTATATATTATATTATGTTGTATTATATATTATATTATGTTGTATTATATATTATGTGTTATATTATGTTGTATTATATGTTCTATTATATTAATCTATACATTCTACATTTAAAGAAGTAATGTTCTAATAAACATACTGATTTCACTACAAAGTTATTGCGTGTCACAGCTGGTTTAAACATGTCACCCTGTATATCGACATATGAAAACTGTGCCTTTTGCTTCATGGTCTTATCACATAACATTGCTTTTTGTATAAAACTAACGAAATTATTATACCGTTGTTAAAATTAACTGGTTAACAAAATTGGTTTGATTGCTCATTCTTTAACTTCGATCATTTTCCAAAAGTTTTTCAAGCGATGTACTAGCTTTTAATATTTTGTTAACAATTTACTAGTGTGTAACAGTAACACATTTCAGTAATAACATCAGGTGTGTTGTGTAACAGTAACACATTTCAGTAATAACATCAGGTGTGTTGTGTAACAGTAACACATTTTAGTAATAACATCAAGTGTGTTGTGTAACAGTAACACACTTCAGTAACAACGTCAGGTGTGTAACAGTAACACACTTCAGTAACAACGTCAGGTGTGTAACAGTAACACACTTCAGTAACAACGTCAGGTGTGTAACAGTAACATACTTCAGTAACAACGTCAGGTGTGTAACAGCAACACACTTCAATAACAACGTCAGGTGTGGTTCATAGAATGGTAGCTGTTTTTGTACAGTGTTATGTTTAAGCACTTAATTTCCTACTAATAAACGAATTCCTACTCTGATAGGTCCATCAAATACCCTTGTTATTACTAAAGTTGCTCTGATAGGCCCATCAAATACCCTTGTTATTACTAAAGTTGCTCTGATAGGCCCATCAAATACCCTTGTTATTACTAAAGTTGCTCTGATAGGTCCATCAAATACCCTTGTTATTACTAAAGTTGCTCTGATAGGCCCATCAAATACCCTTGTTATTACCAAAATTGCTCTGATTGGTCCATCAAATACCCTTGTTATTACCAAAATTGCTCTGATTGGCTCATCAAATACCCTTGTTATTACTAAAGTTGCTCTTATAGACCCATCAAATACCCTTGTTATTACTAAAGTTGCTCTGATAGGCCCATGAAATACCCTTGTTATTACTAAAGTTGCTCTCATAGGCCCATCAAATACCCTTCTTATTACTAAAGTTGCTCTCATAGGCCCATCAAATACCCTTCTTATTACTAAAGTTGCTCTGATAGGCCCACAAATACCCTTGTTATTACCAAAGTTGCTCTGATAGACCCATCAAATACCCTTGTTATTACTAAAGTTGCTCTTATAGACCCATCAAATACCCTTGTTATTACTGAAGTTGCTCTGATAGGCCCATCAAATACCCTTGTTATTACTAAAGTTGCTCTGATAGGTCCATCAAATACCCTTGTTATTACTAAAGTTGCTCTGATAGGCCCATCAAATACCCTTGTTATTACTAAAGTTGCTCTGATAGACCCATCAAATACCCTTGTTATTACTAAAGTTGCTCTGATATGCCCATCAAATACCCTTGTTATTACTATAGTTGCTCTGATAGGCACATCAAATACCCTTGTTATTACTAAAGTTGCTCTGATAGGCCCATCAAATACCCTTGTTATTACTAAAGTTGCTTTCATAGGCCCATCAAATATCCTTGTTATCACTAAAGTTGCTCTGATAGGCCCACCAAATACCCTTGTGATTACTAAAGTTGCTCTGATAGGCCCATCAAATACCCTTGTTATTACTAAAGTTGCTTTCATAGGCCCATCAAATATCCTTGTTATCACTAAAGTTGCTCTGATAGGCCCACCAAATACCCTTGTGATTACTAAAGTTACATAGGACAGTGGTCTAGAATTAATACATCTGTTCCCTTGATCTTTGATTGTTTTTAGAACAGTTGTCTGTTACTGAGAGAAAGCCCAAAAATATATTTTTATCCCTCCTCTGCAGCAATTTTAGTATGGTGCTTAAGATACAGAATTATTAAATATAAAGTATAGTTTTACAAACATAAGATTTGTGCACTGTTGTTAGTTATTAAATAGAATTGTTCTGTACATTATCAGGACAAGAACCGCATGATTGTGATGAAATTGTCAATTTCAAACAAAGTCAGAAACAAAAACCACGTGATGTGTTTAATCTGTAAAGCACAAACAAAGCCGTGATCTAGAACCATGGTTCTGACAATTTACAAAGTTTTAAAATGTTCCAACTCATGTCTAGAGAGGTAAAACTCCAGTATTTGTACCTTTAGGGGTAGATTCATACCTACGATTAATATAAAATGATCATATAATGTATATATATGTATTTACTTATCTTGAGTCTAACCCCCTTATGTTCATATATTTACCATGTGTAGTCACCCCTCAACTTCCTCGGGTAACTTTAACTCACTGCATTCGTGTATAAAAGAAATTGCTTTTCAATATGTTAAAAACATTTGCTACAAGCATTTCTCGGTTAACAAATTGGAAACAACTGTTATGAATGAAAGTCGTATTCTCAACATGTTTACGTATTATCGATCTGTTTCCATAATCATCACAATAAACGGTTGTGTCGTGTTTCAAAGGCTGACTTTGTTTCTGTTTATTTTACTTCGAGCAACTTCCATACTCCAAGCAGTTTATCTAATGTGAACGATTAATTTTGGTTTATGCAGTATTGTCTGTCTGTCCACCTACAGAAGTTTCAAGAAGGTTTATTGCGCAATTTAGGACACAGACACAAAGTGAACAAAACATGTGTCTCATGAAGTATGAATACTTTGCCTTAGAGGAACGTTAACCCTAATGTTTGGCACGTCATGAAATGTGAGTAGTGAACCTGCTTTAAAGACTTGTTAATTAACTACGTTTGGAGCAAGAAAAACGTAAAGAACATTAGAATATAGATGTGTGAACTGTTGCTCCTAGGGTTAGTCCTTAACCCTATGTTTCTTTATTCGAGTCAAAGTGGTCGTTCATTTCTTGTGAGGTGGGGTTTAAAACTGATTCATTAGAATATGCATGTGTTAATTCACAACTGATGTTTTGTTAAATATGTAATTTGAACACAATAACCGGTCACCGGTACTGACTGGTCAACGGAATAAAAAACTAATCGTTCAGCGGTACTGTGTGGTCAATACAATAACACAATAATCGTTCAGCGGTGGTCAATATAATAAAACAATAATCTTTTAATGGTACTGTGTGGTCAACAGAATAAAACAATAATCGTTCAGCGGTACTGTGTGGTCAATACAATAAAACAAACACTGGTCACAGGTACTGTCTGGTCAACAGAATAAAACAATAATCGTTCAGCGGTACTATGTGGTCAATACAATAAAACAATAATCGTTCCGCGGTACTATGTGGTCAATACAATGAAACAATAATCGTTCAGCGATACTCTGTGGCCAATACAATAAAAGTAATAATTGGTCACCGATACTTTAAGATTGACACAATAAAACAATAATCGGTCACCGGTAGTGTGTGGTTTATACAATAATTCAATAAATCAAGTCTGAAGGTTTCGGTGTCTTCAGAGCTGGTACCAGTGAAATCATTAGCTAGGTGCCACACGTAGCGGAAGTTTCGATTCATTAAAAATCAGTATTCTTCTGGGGACAGCAGCCTACTTACGCCGCCTGCCGCTAGTGGGCTTTCTCTGGTTTCCAGGTGAATATTCTTACTTAGCTACACTTGTAGTTTGCTCTTCTCAACTTACTTTCTCTGGTTTCCAGGTGAATATTCTTACTTCGCTACACTTGTAGTTTACTCTTCTCAACTTACTTTCTCTGGTTTCCAGGTGAATATTCTTACTTCGCTACACTTGTAGTTTACTCTTCTCAACTTACTTTCTCTGGTTTCCAGGTGAATATTCTTACTTAGCTACACTTGTAGTTTGCTCTTCTCAACTTACTTTCTCTGGTTTCCAGGTGAATATTCTTACTTAGCTACACCTGTAGTTTGCTCTTCTCAACTTACTTTCTCTGGTTTCCAGGTGAATATTCTTACTTAGCTACACTTGTAGTTTGCTCTTCTCAACTTACTTTCTCTGGTTTCCAGGTGAATATTCTTACTTAGCTACACTTGTAGTTTACTCCTCTCAACTTACTTTCTCTGGTTTCCAGGTGAATATTCTTACTTAGCTACACTTGTAGTTTACTCTTCTCAACTTACTTTCTCTGGTTTCCAGGTGAATATTCTTACTTAGCTACACTTGTAGTTTGCTCTTCTCAACTTACTTTCTCTGGTTTCCAGGTGAATATTCTTACTTAGCTACACCTGTAGTTTGCTCTTCTCAACTTACTTTCTCTGGTTTCCAGGTGAATATTCTTACTTCGCTACACTTGTAGTTTACTCTTCACAACTTACTTTCTCTGGTTTCCAGGTGAATATTCTTACTTCCCTATACTTGTAGTTTGCTCTTCTCAACTTACTTTCTCTGGTTTCCAGGTGAATATTCTTACTTAGCTACACTTGTAGTTTACTCTTCACAACTTACTTTCTCTGGTTTCCAGGTGAATATTCTTACTTAGCTACACTTGTAGTTTACTCTTCACAACTTACTTTCCCTGGTTTCCAGGTGAATATTCTTACTTAGCTACACTTGTAGTTTACTCTTCTCAACTTACTTTCTCTGGTTTCTAGGTGAATATTCTTACTTAGCTACACTTGTAGTTTGCTCTTCTCAACTTACTTTCTCTGGTTTCCAGGTGAATATTCTTACTTAGCTACACTTGTAGTTTACTCTTCACAACTTACTTTCTCTGGTTTCCAGGTGAATATTCTTACTTCGCTACACTTGTAGTTTACTCTTCACAACTTACTTTCTCTGGTTTCCAGGCGAATATTCTTACTTAGCTACACTTGTAGTTTACTCTTCACAACTTACTTTCTCTGGTTTCCAGGCGAATATTCTTACTTAGCTACACTTGTAGTTTACTCTTCACAACTTACTTTATCTGGTTTCCAGGTGAATATTCTTACTTCGCTACACTTGTAGTTTACTCTTCACAACTTACTTTCTCTGGTTTCCAGGTGAATATTCTTACTTCGCTACACTTGTAGTTTACTCTTCACAACTTACTTTCTCTGGTTTCCAGGTGAATATTCTTACTTCGCTACACTTGTAGTTTACTCTTCACAACTTACTTTCTCTGGTTTCCAGGTGAATATTCTTACTTCGCTACACTTGTAGTTTACTCTTCACAACTTACTTTCTCTGGTTTCCAGGCGAATATTCTTACTTAGCTACACTTGTAGTTTGCTCTTCTCAACTTACTTTCTCTGGTTTCCAGGTGAATATTCTTACTTCGCTACACTTGTAGTTTACTCTTATCAACTTACTTTCTCTGGTTTCCAGGTGAATATTCTTACTTAGCTACACTTGTAGTTTACTCTTCACAACTTACTTTCTCTGGTTTCCAGGCGAATATTCTTACTTAGCTACACTTGTAGTTTGCTCTTCTCAACTTACTTTCTCTGGTTTCCAGGTGAATATTCTTACTTGCTACACTTGTAGTTTACTCTTATCAACTTACTTTCTCTGGTTTCCAGGTGAATATTCTTACTTAGCTACACTTGTAGTTTACTCTTCACAACTTACTTTCTCTGGTTTCCAGGTGAATATTCTTACTTAGCTACACTTGTAGTTTACTCTACTTAACTTACTTTCTCTGGTTTCCAGGTGAATATTCTTACTTAGCTACACTTGTAGTTTACTCTTCTCAACTTACTTTCTCTGGTTTCCAGGTGAATATTCTTACTTCGCTACACTTGTAGTTTGCTCTTCTTAACTTACTTTCTCTGGTTTCCAGGTGAATATTCTTACTTAGCTACACTTGTAGGTTACTCTTCTCAACTTACTTTCTATGGTTTCCAGGTGAATATTCTTACTTAGCTACACTTGTAGTTTACTCTTCACAACTTACTTTCTCTGGTTTCCAGGTGAATATTCTTACTTAGCTGCACTTGTAGTTTACTCTTCTCAACTTACTTTCTCTGGTTTCCAGGTGAATATTCTTACTTAGCTACACTTGTAGTTTACTCTTCACAACTTACTTTCTCTGGTTTCCAGGTGAATATTCTTACTTCGCTACACTTGTAGTTTACTCTTCACAACTTACTTTCTCTGGTTTCCAGGTGAATATTCTTACTTAGCTACACTTGTAGTTTACTCTACTTAACTTACTTTCTCTGGTTTCCAGGTGAATATTCTTACTTAGCTACACTTGTAGTTTACTCTTCTCAACTTACTTTCTCTGGTTTCCAGGTGAATATTCTTACTTCGCTACACTTGTAGTTTACTCTTCTCAACTTACTTTCTCTGGTTTCCAGGTGAATATTCTTACTTAGCTACACCTGTAGTTTGCTCTTCACAACTTACTTTCTCTGGTTTCCAGGTGAATATTCTTACTTCGTTACACTTGTAGTTTGCTCTTCTCATCTTACTTTCTCTTGTTTCCAGGTGAATATTCTTACTTCCCTATACTTGTAGTTTGCTCTTCACAACTTACTTTCTCTGGTTTCCAGGTGAATATTCTTACTTCGCTACACTTGTAGTTTACTCTTCACAACTTACTTTCTCTGGTTTCCAGGTGAATATTCTTACTTAGCTACACTTGTAGTTTACTCTACTTATCTTACTTTCTCTGGTTTCCAGGTGAATATTCTTACTTAGCTACACTTGTAGTTTACTCTTCTCAACTTACTTTCTCTGGTTTCCAGGTGAATATTCTTACTTCGCTACACTTGTAGTTTGCTCTTCTCAACTTACTTTCTCTGGTTTCCAGGTGAATATTCTTACTTAGCTACACTTGTAGTTTACTTTTCACAACTTACTTTCTCTGGTTTCCAGGTGAATATTCTTACTTAGCTACACTTGTAGTTTACTCTTCTTAACTTACTTTCTCTGGTTTCCAGGTGAATATTCTTACTCAGCTACACTTGTAGTTTACTCTTCACAACTTACTTTCTCTGGTTTCCAGGTGAATATTCTTACTTAGCTACACTTGTAGTTTACTCTTCACAACTTACTTTCTCTGGTTTCCAGGTGAATATTCTTACTTAGCTACACTTGTAGTTTACTCTTCACAACTTACTTTCTCTGGTTTCCAGGTGAATATTCTTACTTCGCTACACTTGTAGTTTACTCTTCACAACTTACTTTCTCTGGTTTCCAGGTGAATATTCTTACTTAGCTACACTTGTAGTTTACTCTACTTAACTTACTTTCTCTGGTTTCCAGGTGAATATTCTTACTTAGCTACACTTGTAGTTTACTCTTCTCAACTTACTTTCTCTGGTTTCCAGGTGAATATTCTTACTTCGCTACACTTGTAGTTTACTCTTCTCAACTTACTTTCTCTGGTTTCCAGGTGAATATTCTTACTTAGCTACACCTGTAGTTTGCTCTTCACAACTTACTTTCTCTGGTTTCCAGGTGAATATTCTTACTTCGTTACACTTGTAGTTTGCTCTTCTCATCTTACTTTCTCTTGTTTCCAGGTGAATATTCTTACTTCCCTATACTTGTAGTTTGCTCTTCACAACTTACTTTCTCTGGTTTCCAGGTGAATATTCTTACTTTCCTATACTTGTAGTTTGCTTTTCTCAACTTACATTCTCTGGTTTCCAGGTGAATATTCTTACTTCCCTATACTTGTAGATTGCTCTTCACAACTTAATATGACTACTTCCACTTCTCCTGAATCACAAGTCTCCAGCGATGGACCTTTCCATCCAAATCCTCAGATCATATTTCGCGAATTTTCTGAGTGTTCCGGATGTTCTCATTCCATGACACAGTCAACTCATCAAAGATCACTACCTGAAGAGACAACAACATCCGTCCTGTGGTTGTGACGACAATTTCAGGTGACATGATATATTGACATCTTTCAGTGTTTTAAACAGGAAAGCATGTGGACTGTTGCCTTTGCTACCAGGATATGCTGACACAAATATGAATTATCACCGTATCAAACACTTAATTTGGATGATCGTATATAGATCTACACAAGAGTTAAATTCTAAGTGGCTACATTCTCCAGAGAACATTCAATGATACATTTTCTCTGTTGTACAGTTTTCCATTTTGTTAAAGCACCTTCTTTGGTCCAGCCAACTCATGTGACAAGACACCTTTCCTCTTCAGCTTCTCAAATCTCCTGAGAAACTAACTCTCATCGTATTGGTCATCATCAGATGACCACCATTTTTGACTTGACCATCCCAGACGCTGGCGCCCTACTTAGGTAACTCCAACAATTTCCTTGTACTGATGTCTGAACTCTGCCTCATTCATAATTTCCACAGCAGTCCACTTTCAACCAGATTTGACTTTTGTTGGGTATCTCAGACCAATGGATCGTTGAGTCAATTTGAATCACGAATAATCTTGTTTTGGACACCTTAAACTCGTCTACTTCACTAGAAATACCAACTCAAACCAACAGGATTCTCCAAACCGTTTCTTCATATACTTTATCATCTGGCGTTTCTACCTTTTACATAGTTAATTTCAATTACATTTACAAGGATTAGCCACGTGATCCTCAATATAAGACCACACTGCAGACACGAAAGTTTCAAAGTTTCTGGAAGATCACACTTATCAACTACTTTCAAGTATTCCAGAATTTGGTTACATACCTCTTCAAGAATGTAAACTCTTTCAGATTTGCTCCATCAAAATAAACCATAAACCTATTTAGGAATGTACACTCCTTCAGGTTTACTAGAACAATAAGAACCCTCATCCTTATTTATAAATGTACACTAATTCAGGTTTACTCCAACAACATGAACCCTCATCCTTATTTATAAAATACTATCCTTCACGTTTACTCCAACAACATGAATTCTCATCCTTATTTATAAGTGTACACTAATTCAGGTTTACTCCAACAACATGAACCCTCATCCTTATTTATAAAATACTATCCTTCAGGTTTACTCCGACAACAGGAATTCTCATCCTTATTTATAAAATACTATCCTTCACGTTTACTCCAACAACATGAATTCTCATCCTTATTTATAAGTGTACACTAATTCAGGTTTACTCCAACAACATGAAACCTTATCCTTATTTATAAGTGTACACTAATTCAGGTTTACTCCAACAACATGAATTCTCATCCTTATTTATAAATGTACACTAATTCAGTTTTATTCCAACAACATGAATTCTCATCCTTATTTATATGTGTACACTAATTCAGGTTTACTCCGACAACATGAATTCTCATCCTTATTTATAAAATACTATCCTTCACGTTTACTCCAACAACATGAATTCTCATCCTTATTTATAAGTGTACACTAATTCAGGTTTACTCCAACAACATGAAACCTTATCCTTATTTATAAGTGTACACTAATTCAGTTTTATTCCAACAACATGAAACCTTATCCTTATTTATAAGTGTACACTAATTCAGTTTTATTCCAACAACATGAAACCTTATCCTTATTTATAAGTGTACACTAATTCAGTTTTATTCCGACAACAGGAATTCTCATCCTTATTTATAAAATACTATCCTTCACGTTTACTCCAACAACATGAATTCTCATCCTTATTTATAAGTGTACACTAATTCAGGTTTACTCCAACAACATGAATTCTCATCCTTATTTATAAATGTACACTAATTCAGTTTTATTCCAACAACATGAAACCTTATCCTTATTTATAAGTGTACACTAATTCAGGTTTACTCCAACAACATGAATTCTCATCCTTATTTATAAATGTACACTAATTCAGTTTTATTCCAACAACATGAATTCTCATCCTTATTTATATGTGTACACTAATTCAGGTTTACTCCAACAACATGAAACCTCATCCTTATTTTTAAATGTACACTAATTCAGTTTTACTCCAACAACATGAAACCTTAGCCTTATTTATAAATGTACACTAATTCAGTTTTACTCCAACAACATGAATTCTCATCCTTATTTATATGTGCACACTAATTCAGGTTTACTCCAACAACATGAAACCTCATCCTTATTTTTAAATGTACACTAATTCAGTTTTACTCCAACAACATGAATTCTTATCCTTATTTATAAATGTACACTCCTTAGGTTTACTCCCACAATATTGCAAACGCAAAACGCAATCTAACGTGGCAGGGGTTTAGTTTAGAGAGAGAGAGAAATCATAAGAATTCTCTCTTCAACTAGGGTGTTCAGGAACGTTGTGGTTCCTCTTGTCCCCTTTCGTGGAAGGGTATTGAATTTAGCTGTTTTGTTATTTAACTCTTTTTTTTGGGTGAAGGAGTGAAGTTGGCCATAATTAATATTATTCATGAACAAGGCAAAGGTAGCACCGGAAAAAACAGTCAGGTCCCGTCCCGAAAGGCAGATGTCAAAGTAAATATCAAAACAAGCGACCCGATTCAGGGCATGGAAATAGTTGCCTTGGCTGGGATCTAAAGATCCAATGCCTTAGTTTTGCTGTGGGGGGAAACAGGAGCGCCCCGAGAAAAACCCCACTTTTATATGACAGGCGTCGAAAGTTTTACCTGTCCTGTGCCCGAGACCTGAAAAAGAAAAATACATGAATTTTGCCCTTTGAGTACTTTGTTGTGTGATTTGTGATTCTTGAAATATGTTGTAAGGTGAAATGTATTTTGTTGGTGCACTCGTTAATTTATAGAGAGATGCCGTTAGTTTGTTTCTGTTTTCTGCTTTTAAATAGTACTTGTGTGATATTTCCGTTAGTCTATTTCTTAGTGTTGGTAAGTTACTGATTTGTTATATATAATTTACTGGAGTGAATGACTCCAACATTATGAACCCTCATCCTTGTTTAGGATAGTACAATAGTTCAGGTTTACTCTAACAATATGAATTCTCATCCTTATTTAGGTGTGTACACTTTTTTAGGTTTATTCTAAAAATATGAACTCTCTTCCTTATTTAGGAGTGTACACTCCTTCACGTTCACTCCAACAATATGAACCCTCATCCTTATATAGGATAGTACACTCCTTCAGGTTCACTCCAACAATTTGAACCCTCATCCTTATATAGGATAGTACACTCCTTCATGTTTACTCTAACAACATGAACCCTCATCCTTATTTAGGATAGTACACTCCTTCATGTTTACTCTAACAACATGAACCCTCATCCTTATTTAGGATAGTACACTCCTTCAGGTTTACTCTAAAAACTTGAATCCTCATCATCATTTAGGATAATACAATTATTCAGGTTTACTCTAACAACTTGAACCCTTACCCTTATTTAGGATAGTACAATTATTCAGGTTTACTCTAACAATTGGAACTCTCATCATTATTTAGGAAAGTACAATTATTCAGGTTCACTCTAACAATTGGAACTCTCATCATTATTTAGGAAAGTACAATTATTCAGGTTCACTCTAACAACTTGAACCCTCATCATTATTTAGGATAGTACAATTATTCAGGTTTACTCTAACAACTTGAACCCTCATCATTATTTAGAATTCTTCACGTTAACTATAACAACGTGAACCATCATCACTGATATCTTGAAAGACCAACCTCTTGGACACCTTGTAAGGTTCTCCATTCGTTCCAGGAACATAAGCTATCCTTAATTTCAGACACTTATCCAGGTTTGATTCAGCTACACCAGTTCTGGAGAGTTCATTAAATACAAGGTGATGTGATGAACCGTATCTATAACTCGATGTAATCTCCTGATGTTTATATATCAGTTCTGATGTGTTCAATTAGGTGATGTGATGAGCCGTATCTATAACTGGATGTAATCACCCTATGTCTATACGTCAGTTCTGGAGTGTTCATTGAACACAAGGTGATTTGATGAACCGTATCTATAACTCGATGTAATCACCTAATGTTTATACGTCAGTTCTGGTGTGTTCATTAAGGTGATGTGATGAACCGTATCTATAACTCGATGTAATCACCTAATGTTTATACGTCAGTTCTGGTGTGTCCATTAAGGTGATGTGATGAACCGTATCTATAACTCAATGTAATCACCTAATGTTTATACGTCAGTTCTGGTGTGTTCATTAATGTGATTTGATGAACCGTATCTATAACTGAATGTAATCACCCTATGTCTATACGTCAGTTCTGCAGTGTTCATTAAATACAAGGTGATGTGATGAACCGTATCTAGAACTCGATGTAATCATCTAATTTTTCAGAATGTTACTTTCAGATTTATTTTTTTCACTTCATGGAATCGCCAGAAGTCTAAATTATAAATATTTGTATAACACTGGGGTGTTAACAGCTTGTCTTTAGGAATACAACTGTCTCTGTTGAACACCTGATGAACTAAGACTGTGATACACAGTTTAGGTTGATTAAAGCTGCTCAGATTATTATGTGGACCAAATATGTCTTAGTCAGTGTTGACGAGGTTGTGTACCAATACTCACGAAGCCGACTAGAGAAGAAGACATAGAATTGGTTTCGGTGATACTTACGTCACGAAACTACAACTGTCCTGGCTTGATCAAAGTTAACTTGTTGAATTGTATGTTTTTTTAATGGGAATTAGGGTTAAAAACTGTCGGAGTTAATGGTTGGTTATTCCTGATATCTGGATATGGAACAATTTTTATATCTAAATAGCGATTCACAATACCAGAGGACGATGGAAAGATAAAATTTGACCTTTTTTTTGTCTCTTCACCTATTCATTTTTCTCTCAGATCTTTAACGTCTCTCACCCTGGGCAAACTTCTTCCATGATTTGTCAAACTTTCCACTGTAACAAACGACCATCGCTTGGAGAGAGTGTAGCCGGCACAGCTAGTAAAATGCCTGGGGCATCAAACCGTTTACGGGGGCACCTCCCCCAGTCGAGAGACCGACCCAACACCCTAATAACTCACGTCCGAAACCACCACCTGCCAGGGCGAGTGAAGGTTTCCCCTGCCACATGGACGGTCGGCCTTCTTGGATCTGACGGTGAGTCGTGTAAAGGCGAGCGGCCTTCTTGCGTGATGGCTGCTGCAGGTCTCATGTCGCCTTCACTGACCTTGTGCTTTGCACGAATAGCCTTTAACTGTTTTAAAATAGACTTGGTGGACAAGAGTTTCAGAATGATCTGAAGTTCACCCTACATTAAGATGTTACATTTGGTTGTTGTGTACGGCAGCTAATGAAAAGCTTTCGAAGTGTTTCCTTACAGAATGTTTTCGTTTTTATTGCACATTCCTTGTCTTTATTTTCAGAGCTACAATAAAAATGATTTCCAGAAAAGGAAAAATGATATTTGAACGTTTACAGATATTTTTGTACACAGTTAAAACAATTTTAAAATTATTCTCTAATGTGTAACACAGACGAAACTCAAACAAAGCAGAAAAGATTGTTCATATATCGTAACTCAAAGAGATTTAGAAAAGCTTAGAAAATATAGAATGTCTATTTAAAAACCATAATACGAGCTTCAAAGAACAAAGAACATTTGTTAGAAAACTATGGCATGAATAATTCTCAAAAAGTTTGGTTTTAAATTTCGCGCAAAGCTACACTAGGGTGAGCTAGCCATCCATAATTTAGAAGTGTAAAACTAGAAAGAAGGCAGCTAGTGATCATCACCCACCGCCAACTCTTTTAACAACGAATAGTGGAATTAACCATTACATTATAACACCTCGACGGCTGAAAGGGCGAGGTCGTCTAGTGGGAAACTGGAATTTGAACTCGCTATCCTGAGACTGTGAGTCGAGCGTCCTAATCACTCAGTCATGCTGACTAAACCTGTTACTGTTATGTAACCGCATTTACTGACAATAAATATTCTTACGCTCAGATCATGAATATTACTACAATCGAGACGGGAACATAATTTATACTTAAAAACAAACAAAGGAAAATGAATGAACTTGAGAGGCAAAAGACCTTCCAGAAAGAAAGGTAAAAAGGAGTCCTACCCCGACGTGATAAGCAAAGCAGCGTTCTGTAACAGATAAAATTTCGCGAACACATAGATCGGTGGCAAAAGCCGTCCGCGTGCCTCAACCCTCAGTAATCAACATAATCAGAAATTATCTCTGTCTGGAAGAAACCCATACAAATTATGTTCACTCAAGTTTCTTTCACGACATGACTGTTCAACTGTCGCATGCTTTAAGCAGCTCGAGAATGAAATCTGTTATTCCATACGAAGACATATCGGTCAAACGTACAGAGACGAGAGGTGTGCTTTGGTCATTACAGCTTTACGACGGATTATCTTGTTGTATAAATTACGTTGCAGGGTTATTTTCAAGTTGCACAGTCTTCAGACAGAATACGTCTAGACGTAGTGATATGAATTGTAACGACTGGTGAGGCTCCGCAATAGGTTTCACACAACATACCGACCTCTGTGTATCAGCTAAAATTTACGAATAACTAAACGTGCAGATAAACATACTGTTAGGATATGTTTATTTTGCAACGTCAAAATCAGGAGTTCGCTTCGCATCGGTGAACTCAACAAATAGTTCGATGTGACTTTGCTATAAAAAACACACACGTGTTTATTTAAAAAAAAAAAACATTTTTTTTTCAAAATTTCACCGAATAATTATCAATATTTACTTATTTCTTCTACATTTGAAGCCCTCTAGTGTCTTAAATGACAGTCTTTGAATGTAGGGTATTAGAAATCAGGTTTCGATACCTATGGTGGATATATCACAAATAACTCATTGTGTAACTTTGCATCCAACACCAAACAAAAGAAAAACTATATTTCAAGTAAAATAAACCGAGAGAGAAAATAATGGAAGAAAAGATATCAAAATACCATAAACTTCCGTCTACATTCAGTCAAAGATTAATATACGAAAGTTAAGACATTAGATGAGAAATACCAAATTACAAGTGAACATAACATTTGTAGGCAATAAATAACTGAGTAAGATGTAAAGTATGGACTGGTAATAATGTGTAACTAATTAATAATTAGATTTCCGGAAGTATGGACTGGTAACAATGTGTAACTAACTCATAATTAGATTTCCGGAAGTATGGACTGGTAATAACGTGCAACCAACTCACAATTAGATTTCCGGAAGTATGGACTGGTAATAACGTGTAACCAACTCATAATTAGATTTCCGGAAGTTTGGACTGGTAATAATGTGCAACCAACTCATAATTAGATTTCCGGAAGTTTGGACTGGTAATAATGTGCAACCAACTCATAATTAGATTTCCGGAAGTTTGGACTGGTAATAATGTGCAACCAACTCATAATTAGATTTCCGGAAGTTTGGACTGGTAATAATGTGCAACCAACTCATAATTAGATTTCCGGAAGTATGGACTGGTAATAATGTGTAATTAACTAATAATTAGATTTCCGGAATTATGGACTGGTAATAATGTGTAACTAACTCATAATTAGATTTCCAGAAGTATAGACTGGTAATAATGTGTAACTAACTCATAATTAGATTTCCGGAAGTATGGACTGGTAACAATGTGTAACCAACTCATAATTAGATTTCCGGAAGTTTGGACTGGAAATAATGTGCAACCAACTCATAATTAGATTTCCGGAAGTTTGGACTGGTAATAATGTGCAACCAACTCATAATTAGATTTCCGCAAGTATGGACTGGTAACAATGTGTAACTAACTCATAATTAGATTTCCGGAAGTATGGACTGGTAATAACGTGTAACCAACTCATAATTAGATTTCCGGAAGTTTGGACTGGTAATAATGTGCAACCAACTCATAATTAGATTTCCGGAAGTATGGACTGGTAATAATGTGTAACTAACTAATAATTAGATTTCCGGAAGTTTGGACTGGTAATAATGTGTAACTAACTCATAGTTAGATTTCCGGAAGTTTGGACTGGTAATAATGTGTAACTAACTCATAATTAGATTTCCGGAAGTTTGGACTGGTAATAATGTGTAACTAACTCATAATTAGATTTCCGGAAGTTTGGACTGGTAATAATGTGTAACTAACTCATAATTAGATTTCAAGAAGTATAGACTGGTAATAATGTGTAACTAACTCATAATTAGATTTCCAGAAGTATAGACTGGTAATAATGTGTAACTAACTGATAATTAGATTTCCGCAAGTATGGACTGGTAACAATGTGTAACTAACTCATAATTAGATTTCCGGAAGTATGGACTGGTAATAACGTGTAACCAACTCATAATTAGATTTCCGGAAGTTTGGACTGGTAATAATGTGCAATAAACTCATAATTAGATTTCCGGAAGTATGGACTGGTAATAATGTGCAACCAACTCATAATTAGATTTCCGGAAGTATGGACTGGTAATAATGTGTAATTAACTAATAATTTGATTTCCGGAAGTATGGACTGGTAATAACGTGTAACCAACTCATAATTAGATTTCCGGAAGTATGGACTGGTAACAATGTGTAACCAACTCATAATTAGATTTTTGGAAGTATGGACTGGTAATAATGTGTAACTAACTCATAATTAGATTTCCGGAAGTATAGACTGGTAATAACGTGTAACCAACTCATAATTAGATTTCCGGAAGTTTGGACTGGTAATAATGTGCAACCAACTCATAATTAGATTTCCGGAAGTTTGGACTGGTAATAATGTGCAACCAACTCATAATTAGATTTTTGGAAGTATGGACTGGTAATAATGTGTAACTAACTGATAATTAGATTTCCGGAAGTATGGACTGGTAACAATGTGTAACCAACTCATAATTAGATTTTTGGAAGTATGGACTGGTAATAATGTGTAACTAACTCATAATTAGATTTCCGGAAGTTTGGACTGGTAATAATGTGTAACTAACTCATAATTAGATTTCCGGAAGTTTGGACTGGTAATAATGTGTAACTAACTCATAATTAGATTTCCGGAAGTTTGGACTGGTAATAATGTGTAACTAACTCATAATTAGATTTCAAGAAGTATAGACTGGTAATAATGTGTAACTAACTCATAATTAGATTTCCGCAAGTATGGACTGGTAACAATGTGTAACTAACTCATAATTAGATTTCCGGAAGTATGGACTGGTAATAACGTGTAACCAACTCATAATTAGCTTTCCGGAAGTTTGGACTGGTAATAATGTGCAACCAACTCATAATTAGATTTCCGGAAGTTTGGACTGGTAATAATGTGCAACCAACTCATAATTAGATTTCCGGAAGTATGGACTGGTAATAATGTGTAATTAACTAATAATTTGATTTCCGGAAGTATGGACTGGTAATAACGTGTAACCAACTCATAATTAGATTTTTGGAAGTATGGACTGGTAATAATGTGTAACTAACTCATAATTAGATTTCCGGAAGTATAGACTGGTAATAACGTGTAACCAACTCATAATTAGATTTCCGGAAGTTTGGACTGGTAATAATGTGCAACCAACTCATAATTAGATTTCCGGAAGTTTGGACTGGTAATAATGTGCAACCAACTCATAATTAGATTTTTGGAAGTATGGACTGGTAATAATGTGTAACTAACTGATAATTAGATTTCCGGAAGTATGGACTGGTAACAATGTAAAACCAACTCATAATTAGATTTTTGGAAGTATGGACTGGTAATAATGTGTAACTAACTCATAATTAGATTTCCGGAAGTATAGACTGGTAACAATGTGTAACTAACTCATAATTAGATTTCCAGAAGTATGGACTGGTAACAATGTGTAACTAACTCATAATTAGATTTCCGGAAGTATGGACTGGTAACAATGTGTAACTAACTCATAATTAGATTTCCGAAAGTATGGACTGGTAACAATGTGTAACTAACTCATAATTAGATTTCCGGAAGTATGGACTGGTAACAATGTGTAACTAACTCATAATTAGATGCAGGAAAGTAAGTTCGTATAACAGAGAAACTCGACAACGATATGTACATTGGTGACATACTCTTGATTTTAATACAAGTGCTCGCAAGCTACGACAGGAAGGCATTCTGTATGTGAACTGAGTTGGTTTTTAAACAAGTAATTTAGAATCAAAGTAAAATTAGTAACACAATATTATCTATTGATTCTAACACCAGTTATTTTTTATTTATATATTTCAATGCAGACACTTTGTTCGTTTGTTTAAAACTAAGCTCAAAGCTATACAAGAAACTGCCGGTATCGAAACACGGTTTCTTGGGGTTTAAGTCCTCAGACGTACCGCTGTGCCACTGCAGATAGGTAGTTAAGCCGAAACATAGACAGATAAATAAAAAGGTAAAATAGACAGTGATAAATAAAAGGATAGATAGATAGGCGAACAGAATAACCATACTTAACTGTTTGATAGAATTGTGGCTAGCTGTAGAGCACCATATTAAAGTCTGGGGCAAAGATTAACTTCTTGCTTGGTAAAGTGAAGCCGTTCAAGAGATATCTGCACCCCTGCTGATGGCCACAGGGGGCGCCACGAGGAAGTTAAACTGGGGTTCCGTCTGACATCCAGCGTAACAATGGGCTAAACAATAGAGGTTCTACGTCTCAAACAGCGAGCAGCATATTTTGCATTCAGCGGCTAAATCCAAGCGTTAGACTAACCGCTGAGCGTCTTTGGTAATACTTCACAGCAGGTAACTTTTCTCAGGTATTCGCTGCTCGAGTCCAGACGAAACGAAGCAACAGCTCGACGCCCAGTTTTCGACTGTGTCAGAACGAACGCCGCTAGCGCGCTCTGAAGTGATATAAACTCTCTTTCTATTGTACATAAAGGGATAGCGGACCTGTCTTCAACGGAACTGATAAATTAAAAACTCCGTGAATGTAGATCCAATTAAAAGAAATCGGTGGTCCTCGAGGGTGGGTAATAGGCAGTGTTATTAATGATTCCTGTACTTAAAGATTGGTGATACGTAGAATAATTGGCACACATTCTGAGCCCCCCATCAAGATGCCTTGTGTTTAACAGAACTGTGGCTAAGTATAGTAATTTTAAATTGTAAAGAATTTTTAAGTGATAAACATATACATAATACTTTCCTTATTTAGGTATTTCCTTGTCTCTCTCTGTCTTCTTATGTGTAACTAGATGGATTTGTTATCCTGCAATGATACATAACGGAATATCTGAGCTCCATTCATCACGGGGAATAGAAACTAGTATTTTTATAATAATTGGAAATACAGATAAAAGATGAGACATCTCTCTCACAACTCTTTTTATTATGAGACATCTTTCTCACAACTCTTCTTATTATGAAACATCTCTCTCAAAACTCTTCTTATTATGACACATCTCTCTCACAACTCTTATTATTATGAGACATCTCTCTCACAACTCTTGTCATTATGACACATCTCTCTCACAACTCTTATTATTATGACACATCTCTCTCACAACTCTTGTCATTATGACACATCTCTCTCACAACTCTTGTCATTATGACACATCTCTCTCACAACTCTTGTCATTATGACACATCTCTCTCACAACTCTTATTATTATGACACATCTCTCTCACAACTCTTGTCATTATGACACATCTCTCTCACAACTCTTCTTATTATGAGACATATCTCTCACAACTCTTGTCATTATGACACATCTCTCTCACAACTCTTGTCATTATGACACATCTCTCTCACAACTCTTGTCATTATGACACATCTCTCTCACAACTCTTGTCATTATGACACATCTCTCTCACAACTCTTGTCATTATGACACATCTCTCTCACAACTCTTCTTATTATGAGACATATCTCTCACAACTCTTCTTATTATGAGACATATCTCTCACAACTCTTCTTATTATGAGACATCTCTCTCACAACTCTTATTATTTATTGAAAGATGTGATATCAGCTCTCGGGGATATCCATGATTGTCACATCTATATTTATGATATTCGTACCAATGATATCAATTTTTGGATACCAATATTTTTATATCTATGTTTTGTATATTCACATCATGAATAACACTTTCTTATATCAGTATGTTGGATATTTGTTTTACTGATATCCAATATCAATATTCACAATGTCCACTTTGATGTCCTTAAGAGTGGATACCTCCATTCTTGTTATCTATATTTTGAATACCAATTTTGATATCCATGTTATGGGTGTTCGAGTTGTTGGATACATAGATTTCAAATATGCACCTTCTTTTATTGTAAACAAATTTTAATTATATGTATTACACATAAGGATCCGTATTATCATATATTAATAATATAATAGTAATAATGCATGTATTATATAGTTTACCGCCACCATATATTAATAATATAATAGTAATAATGCATGAATTATATACCTTACCACCACCATTTTTAATATAATAATAATAATGCATGAATTATATAGTTCAACACCACCATATAATATTAATATAATAGTAATAATACTTGTATTATATACCTTACCGCCACCATATAATATTAATTTAATGGTAATAATACTTGTATTATATAGTTTACCACCACCGTATAATATTAATATAATAGTAATAATTCATGAATTATATAGTTTACCGCCACCATATAATATCAATATATTATAGCAATAATGCATGAATTATATAGTTTACAACCGCCAACACCTCTAACAACGAAAACAGTTGTTTGTTAGCTAATTAATAATAAAGTGTAGTTTAGTGGAGAAACAGTGTCGAATGTTATTATTTTGAAGCAAACTGAGTAACACCACCTAGGTTCTTAAGTGTGTGTCATAAAACACATTGAACATCGTTGTGCTTGTTTCTCAAACTATTAGAACATTCCTCGAACGATCCAATAGTCGCCTCTACTTTGGAGATTTTCAAGATATTGACGGAGACAAAATAACAATAAAAACTCTCAAGTTTGATGTTTACAAACCAGCTGTATGTAGTAACACAAAATAATAAAGTTATATGTTCCATACACGCCGTCCGAGAGAACACAATTCTCTGTATCATACAGGAAATTCCTTAGGAAATTATTTTGCCCAAAGAGCCAAAATTATTGGAACAATTCCCTCTCTCAATTGTTCAGCAATTTTCCTAATTTGCTGTCAATTTTCTTAAAAGTAACAAAATTTTCCCATCTACGTTCAAGGAGTACGTGTTTTAAACCGTCGTATAACCCTACGAAACAGCCTACTAATTCGAATGTGTGGACGGTAATTACAGTTTTCACAATCTTTGTGAGATTTCCCATACTCGTTCGGCGTTCAAAACTAGTCGGTCACTGTGACAAATTACCCTAAACAAACCGACAAACGAACTGTAATGTCTGAACCAGCTTTGTTTGATGCCTCACTAATTGAAGGGTTAAGACCAGGAGCAACATGGTACAGGTAACAGTTAACAATAGTACGTCCTCCAAAATGGTTACTTGGTTTCTACTTTGTCCGCTAGGAGTTATATACTTATCAATTTTCCTGTCGAAGCCGTAAGACAAATCCAGTTCTAACTCAAGACGGGAAATTTCTACTCTCAGTACCACCAGACACCTGTAACTTATACCGTAAGACAAGCCCAATTCTAACTCTCAGTACCACCAGTCACCTGTAACTTATACCGTAAGACAAGCCCAGTTCTAACTCTCGGTACCACCAGACACCTGTAACTTATACCGTAAGACAAGCCCAGTTCTAACTCTCAGTACCATCAGACATCTGTAACTTATACCGTAAGACAAGCCCAGTTCTAACTCTCAGTACCACCAGACACCTCTAACTTATACCGTAAGACAAGCCCAGTTCTAACTCTCAGTACCGCCAGACATCTGTAACTTATACCGTAAGACAAGCCCAGTTCTAACTCTCAGTACCACCAGACATCTGTAACTTATACCGTAAGACAAGCCCAGTTCTAACTCTCAGTACCACCAGACATCTGTAACTTATACCGTAAGACAAGCCCAGTTCTAACTCTCGGTACCACCAGACACCTGTAACTTATACCGTAAGACAAGCCCAGTTCTAACTCTCAGTACCACCAGACACCTGTAACTTATACCGTAAGACAAGCCCAGCTCTAACTCTCAGTACCACCAGACACCTGTAACTGATACCGTAAGACAAGCCCAGTTCTAACTCTCAGTACCACCAGGCATCTGTAGCTTATACCGTAAGACAAGCTCAGTTCTAACTCTCAGTACCACCAGACATCTGTAACTTATACCGTAAGACAAGCCCAGCTCTAACTCTCAGTACCACCAGACACCTGTAACTTATACCGTAAGACAAGCCCAGTTCTAACTCTCGGTACCACCAGACACCTGTAACTTATACCGTAAGACAAGCCCAGTTCTAACTCTCAGTACCACAAGACACCTGTAACTTATACCGTAAGACAAGCCCAGTTCTAACTCTCGGTACCACCAGACACCTGTAACTTATACCGTAAGACAAGCCCAGTTCTAACTCTCAGTACCACAAGACACCTGTAACTTATACCGTAAGACAAGCCCAGTTCTAACTCTCAGTACCACAAGACACCTGTAACTTATACCGTAAGACAAGCCCAGTTCTAACTCTCGGTACCACCAGACACCTGTAACTTATACCGTAAGACAAGCCCAGTTCTAACTCTCAGTACCACAAGACACCTGTAACTTATACCGTAAGACAAGCCCAGTTTTAACTCTCAGTACCACCAGACACCTGTAACTTATACCGTAAGACAAACCCAGTTCTAACTCTCGGTACCACCAGACACCTGTAACTTATACCGTAAGACAAGCCCAGTTTTAACTCTCAGTACCACCAGACACCTGTAACTTATACCGTAAGACAAGCCCAGTTTTAACTCTCGATACCACCAGACACCTGTAACTTATACCGTAAGACAAGCCCAGTTCTAACTCTCAGTACCACCAGACACCTGTAACTTATACCGTAAGACAAACCCAGTTCTAACTCTCAGTACCACCAGACACCTGTAACTTATACCGTAAGACAAACCCAGTTCTAACTCTCAGTACCACCAGACATCTGTAACTTATACCGTAAGACAAGCCCAGTTCTAACTCTCGGTACCACCAGACATCTGTAACTTATACCGTAAGACGAGCCCAGTTCTAACTCTCGGTACCACCAGACACCTGTAACTTATACCGTAAGACAAGCCCAGTTCTAACTCTCAGTACCACCAGACACCTGTAACTTATACCGTAAGACAAGCCCAGTTCTAACTCTCAGTACCACCAGACACCTGTAACTTATACCGTAAGACAAGCCCAGTTCTAACTCTCAGTACCACCAGACATCTGTAACTTATACCGTAAGACAAGCCCAGTTCTAACTCTCGGTACCACCAGACACCTGTAACTTATACCGTAAGACAAGCCCAGTTTTAACTCTCGGTACCACCAGACACCTGTAACTTATACCGTAAGACAAGCCCAGTTCTAACTCTCAGTACCACCAGACATCTGTAACTTATACCGTAAGACAAGCCCAGTTCTAACTCTCAGTACCACCAGACACCTGTAACTTATACCGTAAGACAAACCCAGTTCTAACTCTCAGTACCACCAGACACCTGTAACTTATACCGTAAGACAAGCCCAGTTCTAACTCTCAGTACCACAAGACACCTGTAACTTATACCGTAAGACAAGCCCAGTTCTAACTCTCAGTACCACAAGACACCTGTAACTTATACCGTAAGACAAGCCCAGTTCTAACTCTCGGTACCACCAGACACCTGTAACTTATACCGTAAGACAAGCCCAGTTCTAACTCTCAGTACCACAAGACACCTGTAACTTATACCGTAAGACAAGCCCAGTTCTAACTCTCAGTACCACAAGACACCTGTAACTTATACCGTAAGACAAGCCCAGTTCTAACTCTCGGTACCACCAGACACCTGTAACTTATACCGTAAGACAAGCCCAGTTCTAACTCTCAGTACCACAAGACACCTGTAACTTATACCGTAAGACAAGCCCAGTTCTAACTCTCAGTACCACAAGACACCTGTAACTTATACCGTAAGACAAGCCCAGTTCTAACTCTCGGTACCACCAGACACCTGTAACTTATACCGTAAGACAAGCCCAGTTCTAACTCTCAGTACCACAAGACACCTGTAACTTATACCGTAAGACAAGCCCAGTTCTAACTCTCAGTACCACAAGACACCTGTAACTTATACCGTAAGACAAGCCCAGTTCTAACTCTCGGTACCACCAGACACCTGTAACTTATACCGTAAGACAAGCCCAGTTCTAACTCTTAGTACCACCAGACACCTGTAACTGATACCGTAAGACAAGCTCAGTTCTAACTCTCGGTACCACCAGTCACCTGTAACTTATACCGTAAGACAAGCCCAGTTCTAACTCTCGGTACCACCAGACACCTGTAACTTATACCGTAAGACAAGCCCAGTTTTAACTCTCAGTACCACCAGACACCTGTAACTTATACCGTAAGACAAACCCAGTTCTAACTCTCGGTACCACCAGACACCTGTAACTTATACCGTAAGACAAGCCCAGTTTTAACTCTCAGTACCACCAGACACCTGTAACTTATACCGTAAGACAAACCCAGTTTTAACTCTCGGTACCACCAGACACCTGTAACTTATACCGTAAGACAAGCCCAGTTCTAACTCTCAGTACCACCAGACACCTGTAACTTATACCGTAAGACAAACCCAGTTCTAACTCTCAGTACCACCAGACACCTGTAACTTATACCGTAAGACAAACCCAGTTCTAACTCTCAGTACCACCAGACATCTGTAACTTATACCGTAAGACAAGCCCAGTTCTAACTCTCAGTACCGCCAGACATCTGTAACTTATACCGTAAGACAAGCCCAGTTCTAACTCTCAGTACCACCAGACACCTGTAACTTATACCGTAAGACAAGCCCAGTTCTAACTCTCAGTACCACCAGACACCTGTAACTTATACCGTAAGACAAGCCCAGTTCTAACTCTCAGTACCACCAGACACCTGTAACTTATACCGTAAGACAAGCCCAGTTCTAACTCTCAGTACTACCAGACATCTGTAACTTATACCGTAAGACAAGCCCAGTTCTAACTCTCGGTACCACCAGACACCTGTAACTTATACCGTAAGACAAGCCCAGTTTTAACTCTCGGTACCACCAGACACCTGTAACTTATACCGTAAGACAAGCCCAGTTCTAACTCTCAGTACCACCAGACATCTGTAACTTATACCGTAAGACAAGCCCAGTTCTAACTCTCAGTACCACCAGACACCTGTAACTTATACCGTAAGACAAACCCAGTTCTAACTCTCAGTACCACCAGACACCTGTAACTTATACCGTAAGACAAGCCCAGTTCTAACTCTCAGTACCACCAGACATCTGTAACTTATACCGTAAGACAGGCTCAGTTCTAATTGTGTATGTGTTAATATATGGTTTTGTTGTAGTATAAACATTATGTTTGTATGTTGTATGGTGATTATGTAGGTTGAATGGTTAGGTGTGGTTCAGTAGGTGTTTGCGTGTCATTATGTACATGTGTAGGTTAAATGGTTAGGTGTGGTTCAGTAAGTGTTTGCATGTCATTATGTACATGTGTAGGTTGAATGGTTAGGTGTGGTTCAGTAAGTGTTTGCGTGTCATTATGTACATGTGGAGGTTGAATGGTCAGGTGTGGTTCAGTAGGTGTTTGCATGTCATTATGTACATGTGTAGGTTGAATGGTCAGGTGTGGTTCACTAGGTGTTTGCGTGTCATTATGTACATGTGTAGGTTAAATGGTTAGGTGTGGTTCACTAGGTGTTTGCATGTCATTATGTACATATGTAGGTTAAATGGTTAGGTGTGGTTCACTAGGTGTTTGCATGTCATTATGTACATGTGTAGGTTGAATGGTCAGGTGTGGTTCAGTAAGTGTTTGCGTGTCATTATGTACATGTGTAGGTTAAATGGTCAGGTGTGGTTCAGTAGGTGTTTGCGTGTCATTATGTACATGTGTAGGTTGAATGGTTAGGTGTGGTTCAGTAGGTGTTTGCGTGTCATTATGTACATGTGTAGGTTGAATGGTTAGGTGTGGTTCAGTAAGTGTTTGCATGTCATTATGTACATGTGTAGGTTAAATGGTTAGATGAGGTTCACTAGGTGTTTGCGTGTCATTATGTACATGTGTAGGTTGAATGGTTGGGTGTGGTTCAGTAGGTGTTTGCGTGTCATTATGTACATGTGTAGGTTGAATGGTTAGGTGTGGTTCAGTAGGTGTTTGCGTGTCATTATGTACATGTGTAGGTTAAATGGTCAGGTGTGGTTCAGTAGGTGTTTGCATGTCATTATGTACATGTGTAGGTTAAATGGTCAGGTGTGGTTCAGTAGGTGTTTGCATGTCATTATGTACATGTGTAGGTTAAATGGTTAGATGAGGTTCACTAGGTGTTTGCGTGTCATTATGTACATGTGTAGGTTGAATGGTTAGGTGTGGTTCAGTAGGTGTTTGCGTGTCATTATGTACATGTGTAGGTTGAATGGTTAGGTGTGGTTCAGTAGGTGTTTGCATGTCATTATGTACATGTGTAGGTTGAATGGTTAGGTGTGGTTCAGTAGGTGTTTGCATGTCATTATGTACATGTGTAGGTTGAATGGTCAGGTGTGGTTCAGTTAGTGTTTGCATGTCATTATGTACATGTGTAGGTTGAATGGTTAGGTGTGGTTCAGTAGGTGTTTGCATGTCATTATGTACATGTGTAGGTTGAATGGTCAGGTGTGGTTCAGTTAGTGTTTGCGTGTCATTATGTACATGTGTAGGTTGAATGGTTAGGTGTGGTTCAGTAGGTGTTTGCATGTCATTATGTACATGTGTAGGTTGAATGGTTAGGTGTGGTTCAGTAGGTGTTTGCGTGTCATTATGTACATGTGTAGGTTGAATGGTTAGGTGTGGTTCAGTAGGTGTTTGCGTGTCATTATGTACATGTGTAGGTTGAATGGTTAGGTGTGGTTCAGTAGGTGTTTGCATGTCATTATGTACATGTGTAGGTTGAATGGTTAGGTGTGGTTCAGTAGGTGTTTGCGTGTCATTATGTACATGTGTAGGTTGAATGGTCAGGTGTGGTTCAGTTAGTGTTTGCGTGTCATTATGTACATGTGTAGGTTGAATGGTTAGGTGTGGTTCAGTAGGTGTTTGCGTGTCATTATGTACATGTGTAGGTTAAATGGTCAGGTGTGGTTCAGTAGGTGTTTGCGTGTCATTATGTACATGTGTAGGTTGAATGGTTAGGTGTGGTTCAGTAGGTGTTTGCGTGTCATTATGTACATGTGTAGGTTGAATGGTTAGGTGTGGTTCAGTAGGTGTTTGCATGTCATTATGTACATGTGTAGGTTGAATGGTTAGGTGTGGTTCAGTAGGTGTTTGCATGTCATTATGTACATGTGTAGGTTGAATGGTCAGGTGTGGTTCAGTTAGTGTTTGCATGTCATTATGTACATGTGTAGGTTGAATGGTTAGGTGTGGTTCAGTAGGTGTTTGCATGTCATATATGTACATGTGTAGGTTGAATGGTCAGGTGTGGTTCAGTTAGTGTTTGCGTGTCATTATGTACATGTGTAGGTTGAACGGTTAGGTGTGGTCCAGTAGGTGTTTGCATGTCATTATGTACATGTGTAGGTTGAATGGTTAGGTGTGGTTCAGTAGGTGTTTGCGTGTCATTATGTACATGTGTAGGTTGAATGGTTAGGTGTGGTTCCAGTAGGTGTTTGCGTGTCATTATGTACATGTGTAGGTTGAATGGTTAGGTGTGGTTCAGTAGGTGTTTGCATGTCATTATGTACATGTGTAGGTTGAACGGTTAGGTGTGGTTCAGTAGGTGTTTGCGTGTCATTATGTACATGTGTAGGTTGAATGGTCAGGTGTGGTTCAGTTAGTGTTTGCGTGTCATTATGTACATGTGTAGGTTGAATGGTTAGGTGTGGTTCAGTAGGTGTTTGCGTGTCATTATGTACATGTGTAGGTTGAATGGTTAGGTGTGGTTCAGTAGGTGTTTGCATGTCATTATGTACATGTGTAGGTTGAATGGTTAGGTGTGGTTCAGTAGGTGTTTGCGTGTCATTATGTACATGTGTAGGTTGAATGGTCAGGTGTGGTTCAGTTAGTGTTTGCGTGTCATTATGTACATGTGTAGGTTGAATGGTCAGGTGTGGTTCAGTTAGTGTTTGCGTGTCATTATGTACATGTGTAGGTTAAATGGTTAGATGTGGTTCAGTAGGTGTTTGCATGTCATTATGTACATGTGTAGGTTGAATGGTCAGGTGTGGTTCAGTAGGTGTTTGCGTGTCATTATGTACATGTGTAGGTTAAATGGTTAGATGAGGTTCACTAGGTGTTTGCGTGTCATTATGTACATGTGTAGGTTGAATTGTTAGGTGTGGACGTTATCACTTTATTAATATGATTCAATTAGTCACTCAGTTATTAGTGTTTAAGTTTTAAATACATTTATCGTACTGCTATATATGCCAGTCTGTAGTCGTGTCTCGTTTGTTAGTTACTGTAATATTCTATAAATGTGACAATATTTCTTGGTCATCTAGTGTTTCTATTATGAACTAACCTTTTTTCTAAAGTAAGATTACATTTGGGGGCCTGGCATGGCCAAGCGCGTAAGGCGTGCGACTCGTAATCCGAGGGTCACGGGTTCGCGCCCGCGTCGCGATTAAGCATGCACGCCCTCCCAGCCGTGGGGGTGTATAATGTGTCGATCAATCCCACTATTCGTTGGTAAAAGAGTAGCCCAAGAGTTGGCGGTGGGTGGTGATGACTAGCTGCCTTCCCTCTAGTCTTACACTACTAAATTAGGGACGGCTAGCACAGATAGCCCTCGAGTAGCTTTGTGCGAAATTCCAAAAAAACAAAAACAAAAAGATTACATTTGTTCTTAAGCCTAACGCAACATTATGAGTTATTTGTTCTCTGTCACCGTGCGTATTAAAACCAGCTCAACGCTACATTATGGGTTATTTGTTCTCTGTCACCGTGCGTATTAAAACTAGCTCAACGCTACATTATGGGTTATTTGCTCTCTGTCACCGTGCGTATTAAATCTAGCCCAACGCTACATTATGGGTTATTTGTTCTCTGTCACCGTGCGTATTAAAACTAGCCCAACGCTACATTATGGGTTATTTGCTCTCTGTCACCGTGCGTATTAAAACTAGCCCAATGGTCCATTATGGGTTATTTGTTCTCTGTCACCGTGCGTATTAAAACTAGCCCAACGCTACATTATGGGTTATTTGTTCTCTGTCACCGTGCGTATTAAAACTAGCCCAACGCTACATTATGGGTTATTTGCTCTCTGTCACCGTGCGTATTAAAACTAGCCCAATGGTCCATTATGGGTTATTTGTTCTCTGTCACCGTGCGTATTAAAACTAGCCCAACGCTACATTATGGGTTATTTGTTCTCTGTCACCGTGCGTATTAAAACTAGCCCAACGCTACATTATGGGTTATTTGTTCTCTGTCACCGTGCGTATTAAATCTAGCCCAACGCTACATTATGGGTTATTTGTTCTCTGTCACCGTGCGTATTAAAACTAGCCCAACGCTACATTATGGGTTATTTGCTCTCTGTCACCGTGCGTATTAAAACTAGCCCAATGGTCCATTATGGGTTATTTGTTCTCTGTCACCGTGCGTATTAAAACTAGCCCAACGCTACATTATGGGTTATTTGTTCTCTGTCACCGTGCGTATTAAAACTAGCCCAACGCTACATTATGGGTTATTTGCTCTCTGTCACCGTGCGTATTAAAACTAGCCCAATGGTCCATTATGGGTTATTTGTTCTCTGTCACCGTGCGTATTAAAACTAGCCCAACGCTACATTATGGGTTATTTGTTCTCTGTCACCGTGCGTATTAAAACTAGCTCAACGCTACATTATGGGTTATTTGTTCTCTGTCACCGTGCGTATTAAAACTAGCCCAACGCTACATTATGGGTTATTTGTTCTCTGTCACCGTGCGTATTAAAACTAGCCCAATGGTCCATTATGGGTTATTTGTTCTCTGTCACCGTGCGTATTAAAACTAGCCCAACGCTACATTATGGGTTATTTGTTCTCTGTCACCGTGCGTATTAAAACTAGCCCAACGCTACATTATGGGTTATTTGTTCTCTGTCACCGTGCGTATTAAAACTAGCCCAATGGTCCATTATGGGTTATTTGTTCTCTGTCACCGTGCGTATTAAAACTAGCCCAACGCTACATTATGGGTTATTTGTTCTCTGTCACCGTGCGTATTAAAACTAGCTCAACGCTACATTATGGGTTATTTGTTCTCTGTCACCGTGCGTATTAAAACTAGCCCAACGCTACATTATGGGTTATTTGTTCTCTGTCACCGTGCGTATTGAAACTCATTTTCTGGCGTTGGAATTCTTCCAATTTACAAATGAATACCACGTGCAGAGAGACAGATATATGGACGTCATCAACTATGTATTGGAAATCTATTTAATAGTAATAATAGAACACACCTTAATCCCTCCCTCTAATAAACCCGTCTTTTTTTAATTTGGCTTTTGAAACAGATTTAGCCAGTGATAAATATCCTCTTTTAACATTCAATGCTGATTGGTCCAAATTAATAGAAAAATGGCCCCTCCCAATCTGGCTTGTAAAGTTAAAGGCTAACTATCATGGATGACGAGAAATACCGGATCGTTTGTGTTTATAATTCTGATTTGAGTAAGTCGAACAAAGCTCTTACATTGAAGCGTGATTGCTTCTTTAGGGGCCACTAGTGTTTGGAGGGGGGAGTGCTCACGTGCTGCGCACGTTGCACCTGCTTCTTGAGTGAGAACGAACATCGATCATTACATGTGATCATAACCCCGCACGAGCGATGTTGACCCAGATGTGGGCGCACAGCATATAAAAATATAATGAAGCTCACAATCCAGTTTCGAGAAAATAAAAAGCATTTATGAACGACCCTCAGAAAACATTTGGGGTTGAACTTTTTTATTATTATCCGATCTTCACTCACTCTATCCCAGTCACATTGTTCATACATCAACGTCGGAAACCGGATCTGTTTCACATTAGATTCGATCATCTAACACCTTCTTCCAAGAAGACGGTCTGAAACATCACTGTGGTTGACTTTTTATCAGGAAATTTATTCTTCCATCTAGAGTATAGAGGCATTATCAGACCACTTCCGTTTCTTAAGACACTATACATGGCTCTGCCTGACAAATACTGTTGTTATATATTAACAATTTTTAACGCATCAAAGTTTCATGTACGGACTTCATTTTTTTATCTCTTTGTGTATTTCGCTCGTAGTAAGTCAGTTATATGTGAAATTGTTCAAAGATATTTTGGTAAAGATGTTATCATTTTGACAATTATTTTATCTGTCTACAGTTCGTTTAACAGTTTCGCTCCCTCTAGTTTATTTGACAGAGTGACAATTAGTGTATGTGTTCTTAGTTTATTTAACAGCGTGACATTTACTTTACGTGGCTGTAGTTCAGTGTAACTGTCTTTTAATATTTTTATAAACAGGTTCAACACCTCCAGTCCCTGATGTAGAAGTGGAAAATCATAAGCTAAAAACAATAATACAATAACACGCTCTTTAAAAACGAAAAGTGCAAGTAACTATCACATTATAACGCCCTTAGTGACTGAAAGATCGAGCTAGTTCGGTGGTGGAATTCAAATCGGCGATCTGCAGACAAGAATAGAGCGCCTCCTAACTGCAAGGCTTAACATCTAGAGACACAACAAATACCACGTTATCTCACGAGAATAATTAATCATGTATTTCATCACCACCCCAGTGGCTAAGTGGCAACCCTGACGACTTATAACGCTAAAAGTAGGGTTTGGATCCCCGTTGCGGCAAAACGTAGACAGCCCGTTGTGCACCTGTTAAAGGGCAAATAAACATCCGGGTGTTTTAGGGTTACTTTAGTTTAGAATAGATAGGATGTTAAACAACCAATCAATATATTTTTTGACATTCTGGAGAAAGATATCGTTTGTTTTTAAATACCAAGGTCGTAAAAAATGCGTGCGCATCTAAGTAAGCATGCTCGCGCATTTCATCTCAACAGATGCAAACAAAATACGGATGAAAATATACTTTAATATCAAATATACTTTGTAGACATTTTGATCAACAACATTGTAAAAGTTACGATAACTGCTAACCCTAACTGAACGATAGCACAAAACGTTGTACGTAACTTAATAAAGGTTTACATAGGTTAGGTTTAAGATAAGTGGACTTACAGATTTAGGTGTGAGAGATCAAAATTAGTTTACATTTCTCTTCATCCATATTGTTTTATTACTTGATTTACATCATTTTTACCTTCAGCATTTAAGTTTTTACTCAATGTATGCAGTTTCGTCTTCAACAATATAAAACATACAATACAATATGTAATTACTGAATGGTACAAAGCTTTCTAATAGTATTTACAGTTTCGTCTTCAACAATATAAAACATACAATACAATATCTAACTACTAAATGGTACAAAGCTTTCTACACAATATTTACAGTTTCGTCTTCAACAGTATAAAACACACAATACAATACGTAACCACTGAATGGTACAAAGCTTTCTACATAGTATTTAAAACTTCGTCATCAACAGTATAAAACATACAATACAATATGTAACTACTGAATGGTACAAAGCTTTTTACATAGTATTTACAGTTTCGTCTTCAACAGTATAAAACATACAATACAATATGTAACTACTGAATGGTACAAAGCTTTCTACATAGTATTTACAGTTTCGTCTTCAACAATATAAAACATACAATACAATATGTAACCACTGAATGGTACAATGCTTTCTACATAGTATTTAAAACTTCGTCATTAACAGTATAAAACACACAATACAATATATAACTACTAAATGGTACAAAGCTTTCTACATAGTATTTACAGTTTCGTCTTCAACAGTATAAAACATACAATACAATATCTAACTACTAAATGGTACAAAGCTTTCTACACAATATTTACAGTTTCGTCTTCAACAATATAAAACATACAATACAATATGTAACCACTGAATAGTACAAAACTTTCTACATAGTATTTACAGTTTCGTCTTCAACAATATAAAACATACAATACAATATGTAACCACTGAATGGTACAAAGCTTTCTACATAGTATTTAAAACTTCGTCATCAACAGTATAAAACATACAATACAATATGTAACTACTGAATGGTACAAAGCTTTCTACATAGTATTTACAGTTTCGTCTTCAACAGTATAAAACATACAATACAATATGTAACTATTGAATGGTACAAAGCTTTCTACATACTATTTACAGTTTCGTCTTCAACAATATAAAACATACAATACAATATCTAACTACTAAATGGTACAAAGCTTTCTACACAATATTTTCAGTTTCGTCTTCAACAGTATAAAACACACAATACAATACGTAACCACTGAATGGTACAAAGCTTTCTACATAGTATTTAAAACTTCGTCATCAACAGTATAAAACATACAATACAATATGTAACTACTGAATGGTACAAAGCTTTCTACATAGTATTTACAGTTTCGTCTTCAACAATATAAAACATACAATACAATATGTAACCACTGAATGGTACAATGCTTTCTACATAGTATTTAAAACTTCGTCATTAACAGTATAAAACACACAATACAATATGTAACTACTAAATGGTACAAAGCTTTCTACATAGTATTTACAGTTTCGTCTTTAACAGTATAAAACATACAATACAATGTGTAACTACAAAATGGTACAAAGCTTTCTACATAGTATTTACAGTTTCGTCTTCAACAATATAAAACATACAATACAATATGTAACCACTGAATGGTACAAAGCTTTCTACATAGTATTTAAAACTTCGTCATCAACAGTATAAAACATACAATACAATATGTAACTACTGAATGGTACAAAGCTTTTTACATAGTATTTACAGTTTCGTCTTCAACAATATAAAACATACAATACAATATGTAACTATTGAATGGTACAAAGCTTTCTACATACTATTTACAGTTTCGTCTTCAACAATATAAAACATACAATACAATATCTAACTACTAAATGGTACAAAGCTTTCTACACAATATTTTCAGTTTCGTCTTCAACAGTATAAAACACACAATACAATACGTAACCACTGAATGGTACAAAGCTTTCTACATAGTATTTAAAACTTCGTCATCAACAGTATAAAACATACAATACAATATGTAACTACTGAATGGTACAAAGCTTTCTACATAGTATTTACAGTTTCGTCTTCAACAATATAAAACATACAATACAATATGTAACCACTGAATGGTACAATGCTTTCTACATAGTATTTAAAACTTCGTCATTAACAGTATAAAACACACAATACAATATGTAACTACTAAATGGTACAAAGCTTTCTACATAGTATTTACAGTTTCGTCTTTAACAGTATAAAACATACAATACAATGTGTAACTACAAAATGGTACAAAGCTTTCTACATAGTATTTACAGTTTCGTCTTCAACAATATAAAACATACAATACAATATGTAACCACTGAATGGTACAAAGCTTTCTACATAGTATTTAAAACTTCGTCATCAACAGTATAAAACATACAATACAATATGTAACTACTGAATGGTACAAAGCTTTTTACATAGTATTTACAGTTTCGTCTTCAACAGTATAAAACATACAATACAATATCTAACTACTAAATGGTACAAAGCTTTCTACATAGTATTTACAGTTTCGTCTTCAACAATATAAAACATACATTACAATATCTAACTACTAAATGGTACAAAGCTTTCTACATAGTATTTACAGTTTCGTCTTCAACAATATAAAACATACAATACAATATCTAACTACTAAATGGTACAAAGCTTTCTACATAGTATTTACAGTTTCGTCTTCAACAATATAAAACATACAATACAATATGTAACCACTGAATGGTACAAAACTTTCTACATAGTATTTACAGTTTCGTCTTCAACAGTATAAAACATACAATACAATATGTAACCACTGAATGGTACAAAACTTTCTACATAGTATTTACAGTTTCGTCTTCAACAGTATAAAACATACAATACAATATGTAACTACTGAATGGTACAAAACTTTCTACATAGTATTTACAGTTTCGTCTTTAAAGTTTCGTGGTTTAACATCAGGTAGATGAATGTTTACTCTTTCAAAGACGACCTCACATCAGGCAGGCAGATCTTCGATATTATAAAGAAGATAGGTTCTTAGAAGATATCCAATCATATAGACGAATCTTCATTGGTTCTAGAAGGTTTTATATACGAAAGGCTAATATTATTTTTGAATACTCCGTGGGTCTATACAACTAAGAACGAACAAATACGTCAGAATGGAAAATATGTAAGATTGAATCAATGCTTTAACCAACTATTTATTAACGAAAGACGTGAAAAGTTTTTGTTTTTTTATCTAAACAGAAAACAGATCTCTGGCAGACATTGTGCAATGGAAAACTTCAATTACATAGAATTACCTAGCATAATATTTAGGTAAAACAAGGAGCCCATTGGTCCATCTCGGCTGTCTCATCCTATAAACCAAAGTATAAGATAAAAAGAATAAATAATGAAAGCCAACCCTTATCATTCATATATTTATCAAGCTTTCTCTCAGAATAATCAAAATGTACTATATCCTCAATATCCGAAAGCAACCCGTTCAATAGGTCAACCATCCTATTGGAAAAATAACATTGTTTTAGCTGAAGATGGCTTCTACCTTGTCTATATCTATATTTGTGTTCCCTAGTTCTATAATTCTAGTAGTTAAGTAAGAAAAACTTTGATGCATCAACAATATGAATTTGTTTAACAATCTTAAATACTTCAATCAGATCCTCTCTAACTCTTGTGTCTTTCAAGAGAAAACAAATTCAGAGATTTCAGTCTCTCCTGACATGACAGTCCATGTACCATTTCAGTCTCTCCTGACATGACAATCTATGTACCATTTCAGTCTCTTCTGACATGACAATCCATGTACCATTTTAGTCTCTCCTGACATGACAATCCATGTAACATTTCAGTCTCTCCTGACATGACAATCCATGTAACATTTCAGTCTCTTCTGACATGGCAATCCATGTACCATTTCAGTCTCTTCTGACACGACAATCCATGTACCAGTTCAGTCTCTCCTGACACGACAATCCATGCACCATTTCAGTCTCTCCTGACACGACAATCCATGTACCATTTCAGTAGCTCTTCTCAAAGTCTTTTCCAATAATTCAATGTCTTTCCTGAGGTAAGAATCCCAAGAATGAACACAATATTCCAGATGTGGCCTAACCAATGGCCTATACAATGAAATTATAATCTCTTCAGGCTTGTATTAAATATTTCTGTAGATATAACATAAAATCCTATTTACCTTAACACTAGCAACAGCACGCTGCTTGAATGGGTTAAGAGACTGATCGACTATTACATCAAGAACTCTTTCTTTCATGACTTTGTATGCTGATAACCCACATACATTGTCTTACAATTATTATAATTAAAACCCGTAAACTATTCATTTGTCCAACTCAATAAATAATCTAAATCCTTGTGTAAATTAGCAGCAGCATCTTCACATATGTATCGCGTATTTCCAGCATTGTAACGTTGTATAATACAAAGGTGAGAATCACGTATTTAACCACACCACAACTGCTGTTTTAACTGAAATTCGTATTTATAACTCCAGTCTCTACACCGTAATCTTTTATATCAGTCTCTGATTGTCTGATATAATTAGTTTTAGCCACAACTTCAGAGTATCTCTTTCTCTGCGACAGCATGTGATTAAAGATTCTACGTAAAATAAATGTACTAGTTTGGAGGGAAATTTGAACAAACAATAAAGAGAGCAATTTACCCAATTAAAGATTCTTTTAAAGAACCAAAAAACCCAAAAATCACTTTATGAGCAGTGTTAATTTCAACTTACTGAAACCCAACAATTTTGTACACAAAGAACCATATATTCCTTTATATTGTACCCATCACGGCTTCGTTTCTTAATTATAGGGTAAGTAAATTTTGAAATGAAAAGGGATTTTTGTTGAACGGATATAAAGGACGGCCCCCTAATACAAGGGACATGAAATAGAAGGCGGGAAGGCGAACTCCAGAAGTAATCATAATTTATTCCTGGTTTTTAATGAATAGAAGAAGAAAACGAACTATCTGAGTAAACAGAAGTTAAGGAAAGTCAGTGAGAAGAACTGATGGCCTTTAATTATACGTGAGGAAAAGGCGCGAACCCAGGAATTGGTTTTTGTGCTGTTCGGACCACGTGGAACGTGGTTTTCTCATGAAAGGTCTTGCACTCACTAAATGTGATAGAAAACCGAGTTTGTTAACATAAATAAAAACCTTATTCTTCTGGTATGTTCGTCACACGAGCAGAAACACGTTACATGAAATAAGTGTAATTTTATCTCAATGATTTGTTTTATTGTATCTCGGAACGTTCGCAAAGTTTATTAACACTTTTACTGATAACAATTTGTTTTATTGTAAGAATACCAGAGTTAAAAGGTTAAAATTAGTGCTGAGGTGACAGAGTTAAATATAGGTGTAATTTTATTTCTCAAAGATTTGTTTTATTGTAATAATACCAGGGTTAAAAGGTTAAAATTAGTACTAAGGTGACAGAGTTAAATATGGGTGTAGTTTTATCTATCAAAGATTTGTTTTATTGTAACAATACCAGGGTTAAAAGGTTAAAATGAACACTAAGGTGACAATTAAATGTTGGTGTAGTTTAAGGTCACACGATTCAGTTTGAAAGCAATGGTTTTAGTATAAGGTTAACTGTTTAGGTAAATAGTAAATAAACTTATATTAAATCTTAATGTAATGATTCAGGTACGGTTCAAAAAACATACTAGAATCTAGTCTCAAAATCCTATATCTCTCTATGATAAAAACCTTAATAATCCAAGGCTTAGAAGAAACAAAAGTAGAGATGACCTAGAAAATTGTAAGAAAAAAACCAGTATATAAAACATTATATCTAGAAATGAAATAACTTATTAAGATAGTCATTACCCCTGGAAACAGTGAATCCCTGGACCACGTCTCTTTTTCACATCAAAGAACACATTGTACTTTGAGGATGTGGGTGTATTATAAGAGTAAAAGTCAAATTTCACTATTCTGATAAAGTAGCCCAAGAGTTGGCGGTTGGTAATGTTGACTAGTTGCTATCCATCTTATATCTACAATTGCAATAGTCGAGTCGACTAGCGCATAAATCAATTCATACTTATAACATTGTAACTAATATCCCTAGGAAAACAAAACGTTCTGTCTATTATTATATCATCTCTTCTTCACGGAAATGTGTAACAAAAAGAGAAAGATTACTTTCAATACAGGTACTGAGCTGCTGAAACCGTAGAATGCAACAGGTAGTCAACGGTTTCATCACTGTTACCGAGCTACTGAAACCGTAGAATACAGTAAGTGCTAAACGGTTTATCACTGTTACCGGTAATACTGTGGTAACAGTTGGTACACGGTGAACAAAACCGTATACAGTAATACTGTGACAACAGTTGGTAGACGGTGAACAAAACCGTATACAGTAATACTGTGGCAACAGTTGGTAGACGGTGAACAAAACCGTATACAGTAATACTGTGGCAACAGTTGGTACACGGTGAACAAAACCGTATACAGTAATACTGTGACAACAGTTGGTACACGGTGAACAAAACCGTATACAGTAATACTGTGGCAACAGTTGGTACACGGTGAACAAAACCGTATACAGTAATACTGTGGTAACAGTTGGTACACGGTGAACAAAACCGTATACAGTAATACTGTGACAACTATTGTTACACGGTTGACAAGACCTTATACGGTAATACTGTGACAGCTGTTATCTCTTCCTACCTTGAAACGTATTCCAGCATATCTTTTATTTTACTTCCGCAGTAGTGGTGAAACGGAATAAGTGTTTTAATTATTTTATATGTTATTGTTACTTTAACTACAGTTTTAAAAACCTTATATGTATGTACGGAAAATTTTATGATTGAATTCGAAAAAAAAATTATACATGGGGTCAAAGTAAGAGTTTTAAAACATCTTACATGAACGTTGTTCATAGAGCCACAGTTATGAAGTAAAATCATACGATATTCCAAGTTATTAGGAATGAAACATGGAGGGAGGTCACGTGGTGGGTTTGTACTAAGTTTACAGTTTTAAAACATCTTACATGAAAGTTGTTCATAGAGCCACAGTTATGAAGTAAAATCATACGATATTCCAAGTTATTAGGAATGAAACATGGAGGGAGGTCACGTGGTGGGTTTGTACTAAGTTTACAGTTTTAAAACATCTTACATGAAAGTTGTTCATAGAGCCACAGTTATGAAGTAAAATCATACGATATTCCAAGTTATTAGGAATGAAACGTGGAGGGAGGTCACGTGGTGGGTTTGTACTACGTTTACAGTTTTAAAACACTGAAGTCCATAATTCAATTATTCTTCGAGTTGGACGCAGTACCGTTAACACCAAGCTAACTAACAGAAAAATAATATTAAAAGTAAGACGAAGATGGACATCTGAGTTTCAACTTGATATAATGTGTAGTCTCACCAGATAAAGTTGAACTAAATGTCATCTTTCCAGCTACACGTTCGTTACCTTTACCAAAACAATAGAACCTCGAGCTAAGAATATTGCCATTCATAGGGAATAAGTTTTATGGGTTTGTATCAGTCTGTCCAGACCATGACGACCCATTGTCCTTTCTCTGACCCACACGTTTGTTCGAAGCACTGTGGGAAAATAAAAAAATAATACCCTTCATTCTAATTACCACTGGCATCCAGTCCTACAGCTGTTGGCTTAACTCACTTATTTTTTTCTGTTGTTTTTGTTGTCTTTTTTATACTTTTTACCTGTAATAAAGTCCGGAAGAGTAGGTTGGGTCATGTGAACATTAAACCATATTTACTACAGTAAACAGGAAACCCCGCACATGGTGTTTATTAATTACGGGAGTCACAAAGATGAATGAACATCCGCACGTTGTGTCGTAATACTTACTTTTCGGTGGTCGTGCCTTACTGGTAAGATAGAAACCAAACCTAATAGTCACGTGGCCCGTGAAGGGCAAAACATAACGACATAAAGACCCCTTAACTCCGGTCATCTAACCTAATATTAAATAAATTACCCCCTGTTTCTTCACACACAATAAAAGATAATCGTTTCGTTTCAGAGCAAAGCGCTGTAGAGTGCGAGGTCTAGGGTTGGTCGGTGGGTGAGGGAATTTGTAAATAATAATAAAAAACGTCCAGGTAATGGTTAAGAAAGTACACGCTAGAGTGACGCTAACAATGAAATGGTTTTGTGTTGATGTTGTCACTGTGATGACATGTCGTATCTACAAGGCCAGGAGAGATTAGTGTTGGAAGAAATTATAACCTTGGCTTCCAATAACCAGTAGGGGCACAAGAAGATGGATAGAGAGGTTCTAGATAATGTTGTCCTCCTTTAGGATGCTCGTTCTCTTTACTTGTGCCCCCTACTGTTTCAGCAGTAAGCCCGAAGGCTTAAGACGCTAAAATGTCGTTTCAATACCAGTCGTAGGCAGATCACAGAGAGCTTACTGTGTAGCATTGGGCTAAATAACAATATATCTAACCACTCTTATCTTGTACCTTTCAAAGTGTTTTAACTGTCTAACATATTTATGTAGTCACACATATGAATCATTACCAAAATAAATATTCTTTGTTTTCTCACACACACACATATATGTATATATAAACATGAAATAAATGTTATTATATCATGCAAAGTGAAAAAAAAACATTCACAAAAAAATGGTTTGCTTGTTTGAATTTCGCACAAAGTTACTCGAGGGCTATCTGTGCTATCTGTCCCTAATTTAGGATTGTATGTGTGTTTTTCTTATAGCAAAGCCACAAAGGGCTATCTGCTCAGCCCACCGAGGGGAATCGAGCCCCTGATTTTAACGTTGTAAATCCGGAGACATACCGCTGTACTAGCGGGGGGCTTAGGATTGTAAGACTAGAGGGAAGGCAGATAGTCATCACCACCCTCCGCCGACTCTTGGGCTACTCTTTTACCAACGAATAGTGGGATTGACCGTCACATTATAACGCCCCCATGGCTGAAAGGGCGAGCATGTTTGGCGCGACGGGGATACGAACCCGCGACCCTCCGATTACGATTCGCACGCCTTAACCCACCTGGCCATGCCGGGCACAGAAAAAAATGGAAAAGTTATAAACTTACATTCTTATGTTGAAAACAACTTACAAAGCTACAGCAGACATACGAACGTAGAAACATACAAGATACTAACATATCAACGTGATAGATATAAGTACAGCAACTGAGAACTGCGTAAAACATCCAAACATTATATATCCATTAATAACAACATGAGATTAATCAAAGTAAGTAGTACATCAGATGTCACCAACAACATGTAGTTCATGTGATTTCACCAACAATATGTAGCGCACCTGGTTTCACCAACAACATGTAGTTCATGTGATTTCACCAACAATATGTAGCGCACCTGGTTTCACCAACAATATTTAGTATGAAGTACACCTGATTCCATAAACAATGTGTAGTACATGTGATGTCACCAACAATATGTAGTACACTCACTGCTGGCAAAAATCTTAAGGCCAATGAACCTAAAGAAAAAAATATGCATTTTGCGTTGTTAGACTCAACCACTTATTTGAGTATAGCTTCGAAAGATGAAAATAAGAAAAGGGAAAATAAAAATAAACTTTTGTAGAATTTTATAGGGAAAATGTGAACACTATGAAATTAGCCTAAATACTAGCTGGTCAAAAGTTTAAGACCATACCAAAAATAAGTCCTAAACAGGGCAGTAAATGCCCAACAAGAGGTCTCAGTAGTGAGTTACACTGCCGTCATTGCGAATAACTTCAAACATTCACTTTGGCATGGTCGATATAAGCGTTTGAAGAAGGCTGGCTGCAATGTTATTGCAAGTGGTAAAGATAACTTCACAAAGATCATGCACTGTTTGAAATTGACCTCCATTTCTATAGACTTTTTTTTTTGCCATTCACCTCCAAACATTTTCAATGGGGTTCAGATCGGGCGAACATGCTGGATGGTCCTAAAGAATCACGTTATTCGCCATCAAAAAGTTCTTTGTCCTGCGGTCATTGTGGATTGCAGTGTTGTCCTGCTAAAAGATCCAGTCATTTCCACACAAGCGAGGGCCTTCAGTCAATAAGGATGCTCTCTCCAACATGCCAATGTAGCCAGCTGCTGTTTGACACCCTGTATAACCTGAAGCTCCATTATTTCATGGAAGGAGAAAACATCCCAGATCATGATGGAACTTCCTCCACTGTGTCATGTAAAAAATGTCTCTAGTAGGATATTTTTATAGTGCCAGTAATGTTAGAAGCTATCTGGATCATCCAACTTAAATGTTTTCTTATCAGGGAGAAAAACCTTCGTCCAATTTTCTACGTCCCATGTTGGGTGCTTCTCAGCAAAGTTTAACCGAGTTGTTTCGTGGTATGGAAGGAGGCGTGGCCTTTGAAGACATTTACGGTTTTTAAAGCCTATTTCTTGTAGATGCCGTATTATTGTTCTTGAGCTGCATTCTGTGTCTGTCCGTAAGGGCCTTAATCTGGTTCGGCTAGTGTCGGCTGGTAAACCCGTCGAATCCTCCTGCTCAACGCCGGCGAAATTTTCTTGGACCGATCACTTGAAATTCTCGTTCCGTATCCCTCAGAATCTTTTAAGAGAGAGACCTTGCTTTTGCAACTCGACAATTCTGCCACGTTTAAATTCTGTCAACATTTTAGCCTTTGCCATATTTGTATCAATGTAACACAGAAGATGTCAGTTGGAGATGTTGACAACGCTAATGCTTGAATACAAATGACTAAATTTCGTTACGTGTTTACCGATTAATGCTTCGTTTCAGTATGGTTTTAAACTTTTGACCAGCTAGTATTTAAGCTAATTTCATAGTGTTCACATTTTCTCTATTAAATGCTAAAAGGTTTTTTATTTTTATTTTCCCTTTTCTTATTTTATTCTTGTAAAGCTCTACTTAAATAAGTGGTTGAGTCTAACAATGCAAAATGCATATTTTTCTTTATGTTCACTGGCCTTAAGATTTTGGCCAGCAGTGTATGATTTCACCAACAATATGTAGTACACCTTATTTTACAAAAATATGTAGTACACCTGATTTAGCCAACAATATGTACTACACGTGATTTTACCAACGATATGTAGTACGCCATATTTCACCATCAATATATAGTACACCATATTTCACAATGAAGATGTAGTACACCTGATTTCATCAACAATATGTAATACTACGGATTTCACCAAGGTGTAGTACACGTGATTTCATCAACCAAATTCAGTAGGCCTGATTTATTCAACAATATTCAGTTGACGTGATTTCACCAACAATATGTAGTACATGCGATTTCACCAACAATATGTAGTACATGCGATTTCATCAACAATATGTAGTACATGCGATTTCATCAACAATATGTAGTACATGCGATTTCACCAACGATATTAAATAGACCTGATTTCACCAAAAATATTTAATATCACTTATTTCACCAACAATAGGTAGTACATTTTATTTCACCAATAATATGTAGTACACCTGATATCAACAACAATATTCAGTTCACCTGATTTTACCAAGAATATATAGTACACGTGATTTCAACAAGAATATTTAGTATGTAGTACACGTGATTTCAACAAGAATATTTAGTATGTAGTACACGTAATTTCAACAAGAATATTTAGTATGTAGTACACATGATTTCAACAAGAATATTTAGTATGTAGTACACGTGATTTCAACAAGAATATTTAGTATGTAGTACACGCAATTTCAACAAGAATATTTAGTATGTAGTACACGTGATTTCAACAAAAATATTTAGTATGTAGTACACCTGATTTCACCAACAATAGATATTGCATCCGATTTCACCAAAAATATTGTTTTTATGAATTATTTTTATTTTTGACCAATAATATTGTTTAAGGTGTTTTAATATCTTTAAATCTGATATTGTAGTATTTTATGGTTTAGATTTAGCTTCGTTTTAAAATATAGAATTTATAATTTACTATTATATTGTTTGATTTGATCCTGTCCTATTTTGTGGAATAGAAGTAACCGTATTGTTTTATTATAAGTCAAGTATCAACTGTCCTGTTTTGTTGAACATCAGTCAATGTTTTTATTGGCAAACTGGAATGTTGTAGAATGCTGTATATGAAACTTGATTAGATAAAATAATGGCGGAATGTATATTTGGTATGTCTGTATATATGTAGTGTTGTTTATAAACCTAAGCCTAATACATCATGGCGCCGATAATATCCTAGTTTTGACTCACTCCGTATATTTACGTGGGTGGGAAAGTGCACGACTTTACCGGATATAGAACCATAAGCTACCGTAGACAACTAAAGATTAAAAGAACGAACGGAAAACACCCAGTGAACAGTGTCAGACAGGGCAATCACCCATTTTCTAAAAAAAAAATTAAAAGTAAAAATCGTGATTTCCTCCCACAAAATGGTCGGTTATCTCGTGCACAAATTGCACTTGCTCGCGCCATGTAGCTCTCTTGAGATTTGGTTGTGTAATAGCAGATGACCTGTTCAAAGTGGATATTTACACAATTCGATCCAAGACATGCATGTAGCTACCAAAGTTATACCATGGCAGAAACTGAGATTTTCAATAAAGACTGTGACTCGTTTTGAGATTCCCTAATAAAATCATGTTATTAATTACTACGACGTTTAAAATCCCGATATCAATGTCTCCTTTACATACAGTAATATCTCCTTTACGTACAGTAATGTCTCCTTTACATACAGTAATGTCTTCTTTACGTACAGTAATGTCTCCTTTACATACAGTAATGTCTCCTTTACATACAGTAATGTCTTCTTTACGTACAGTAATGTCTCCTTTACATACAGTAATGTCTCCTTTACATACAGTAATGTCTCCTTTACGTACAGTGTTGTATCCTTTACATATAGTAATGTCTCCATTCAACTTCTGCTTTTTTAACGTTTTTTACTGAAGAAAATAATTAACACTGTCGTCAATTTAAGGATTGAAGAAAACTGAAACCTATCTCAGGAGGATGGAAGGGGAATATGAAGGGAATCGATAAGCACCCAAACAAAAGTACTTATTAATAGACAGGATGACCACAGTCTTATAGGGTTTATTACTGGTCAGTCACAAGACGAGATCCATTGCTATATTTATTAGATGGGATAAACACAGGCTTACAAAACCACAGGTGTTATTACTGGTAGGTCACAAGACCAGTTTCAATGCTATATTTAACAGATGGGATGACCACAGTCCTATAAAAATCCAGGGATTATTATTGGTCACTGACAAGACCAGATCCAATTCTATGTTCAATAGATGGAACGACCGCAGTCCTATAAAACTGCAGGGTTTATTACTTGGAGGTCGCAAGACAAGTTCCATTGCTATATTTAACAGATGGGATGACCACAGTTCTATAAAACTGCAGGGTTTATTACTTGGAGATCGCAAGACAAGTTCTATTGCTACATTTAACAGATGAGATGACCACAGTCCTATAAAACCGCAGGGAGCATTACTAGTCAGTCTCAAGACCAGTAGCATTGCTATATTTAACAGATGAGACGACCACAGTCCTATAAAGCTGCAGAGTTTACTGATCCTCAGTCATAAGACCAGCTTCATAGTCATATTTAATGGATAGAATAAACACAGTCATATAAAGCCGCAGGGTTTATTACTGGGCAGACAGAAGACCAGTTCTATTGCTATATTTAATAGATGGAATGACCACAATCCTATAAAACTGCAGTGTTTATTACTGGTCAGTAAGAAGATTAATTCTATTGCTATATTTGTTAGATCGGATAACCACAGTCCTATAAAACCACAGAGTTTATTACTGGCCAAACACAAGAAATGTTTCATTGTTATATCTGATAGATAAGATGAAAGAAGTCCTATGAATCTACAGGGTATATTAGTAGTTAGTATCAAGACCAGGTCCTTTGTATTTTTAAAGAATGAGATAACCACAGTCCTATAAAACTGCAGGGGTCATTAGTGGTCAGTCACAAGAACAGTAAAATTGTCATACTTGATAGACAGGATGACCACAGTGCTATAAAACTGAAGGGTTTACTACTCGTCAGCCATAAGAACAGTTCCATTGCTATATTTAATAGATTGGATTACAGCAGTCCTGTAAAATCGCAGTGTTTATTACTGGTGAGTCACAAGACCAGTTCCATTGTGATATTTAATAGGTAATATGACAGCAGTCTTATGAATTTCCAGGGTTTGTTACTGGTCAGTGACATGACCAGTTCTATTGTCATATTTAAATAGATAGGATGACAACTGCCTTATAAATCTTCAAGGTCTATTACTGGTCAGTCTCAAGACCAGTTACATTGTGATATTTAATAAATAGGATGACAGCAGTCCTATAAAACCACAAGATTTATTACTGGTCTGTCAGGAGACCAGTTCCATTGTCATATTTAATAGATGGGATGACAGCAGTCCTGTAAAACTGCAGGGTTTATTACTAGTCAGTTACAAAACCAGTTCCATTGTGATATTTAATAGATCGGATGACAGCAGTCCTATAAAACTGCAGGGTTTATTACTAGTCAGTTACAAAACCAGTTCCATTGTTATATTTCATAGATCGGATGACCACAGTTAATAAGACATCAGTGTTTATTACACTTTAGTCACAAGACCAGTTTCATTTTCATATTCAATACATATGATGACCAAAGTCCCCTAAAACTGCAAATTTTATTACTGGTCAATCACAAGAACAGTTCCATTGCTATATTTAATAGGTATAATAACAGCAGTTTTATAAAACCGCAGGGGGTTTTAGTGATTAATCACAATACCCGTTCCATTGTGATATTTAATAGGTGAGATGACCACAGTTCTATAAAACTTCAGGGTTTATTACTGGTGAGTTTCAAGACTAGTTCCAATATTACACAGTAGGATTCATTCCCTCCCACCCACTTCCTATTCATAACACTAATAATTATGAGCTTACAACCAAAGCACGTGATATCAATAATACAAACAAGGCATATCAAAAGGATATTTGTCTCATTATGATATTTTCTTTCAACCGATATTTTTACTGTTACTCACAGAACTCGTATTCTGACATTTACAGCCTTTAAGCCGCTTAGCGACAACTCCACGAGCTTATGATACTAACTGAAGCACTGGCCGACAAAGCAAAGATAAAACAATACTCTTTGTTGAACAGAAATCTAATGGACATTAACTCTAATTAAAAATCGCTGAACAAAGTCAACAGGGTTTTATATCAAGTATTCATTGGTTGGACTTAATGTGTGAAAGAAATATACAACTTCTAGTTTCAGAGGGTTGGGTTAAAATTAATTAAACCCTAATTCTATTGGTTATTATGTAAAGCTGCTCGACCAATGAAGTTGCCGTAAGGTATTCACCAGCAAATAGCATTATTATATATATATAACACTTTATTTTGAACACTTATGTGTTTGGTTGTGTTTGTTACAGACATCAAAGAGAGGTTACTATAAAAACCTGGTATTTCTTCTGACACATGAAGAACATCACAATATTTGGTTATTACGGTCCAATACACATAAAGCTGTAAGGCACAGAGATGCCGCTGATTGTCATGACATATATTACATGATTTTTCTTAGCTTGACAAGTGTTATTATCTGTTTTGGGGCCACTTGTTATGCACCAAAACCACTCGAGGGAGAATTTTAGGTTTATCTTTTGTATATATTTATGTCTAATTTTTCATTTAAAAACTGATATAAATATAACACGAGTAAAGATGGAGACAGTGTGGTTTTAAACTTTAAATATTTAGTTTTGTTATATATGAATGTGTTTCTCTGTGAGTCTCAGAGTTGATGGAATTTTAAACAAACACAGTTAGGTAAACAACAAAGTCCACCTGAATATTTAGTGTTGTTATATGACATATGATAAGTGTATAAGTTCTGTTTCAATAATAAACATGTTGAATTGTTAAATATCATAAATCTGTTAATACAGTACTCTGTTGATTTTAATGTTAGCCCATTGTTCTATTGGTCAAGTTTTGGAACAAACCTCCCTTCGTGCAGTTCTAACATATTGTTATAAAAGTTTCGTGTTGACATAGTGCTATTATCCCATTGTTCTATCGGTCAAGTGTTGGCACAAACCTCCCTTCGTGCAGTTCTAACATTGTTACAAAAGGTTCGTGTTGACATAGTGTTATTATCTCATTGTTCTATTTGTCTAGTTTTGGAAAAAACCTCCCTTCGTGCAGCTCTAACATATTGTTACAAAAGTTTTGTGTTGACATAGTGCTATTATCCCATTGTTCTATTGGTCAAGTGTTTGAATAAACATCCCTTCATGCAGCTCTAACATATTGTTACAAAAGTTTCGTGTTGGCATAGTGCTATTATCCCATTGTTCTATTGGTCAAGTGTTTGAACAAACCTCCCTTCATGCAGCTCTAACATTGTTACAAAGGTTCGTGTTGACATAGTGTTATTATCTCATTGTTCTGTTTGTCTAGTTTTGGAACAAACCTCCCTTCGTGCAGCTCTAACATATTGTTACAAAAGTTTAGTGTTGACATAGTGCTATTATCCCACTGTTCTATTGGTCAAGTGTTTGAACAAACATCCCTTCATGCAGCTCTAACATATTGTTACAAAAGTTTCGTGTTGGCATAGTGCTATTATCCCATTGTTCTATTGGTCAAATGTTTAAACAAACCTCCCTTCATGCAGCTCTAACATTGTTACAAAAGGTTCGTGTTGACATAGTGCTATTATCCCATTGTTCTATTGGTCTAGTTTTGGAACAAACCTCCCTTCGTGCAGCTCTAACATATTGTTACAAAAGTTTCGTGTTGGCATAGTGCTATTATCCCATTGTTCTATTGGTCAAGTGTTGGCACAAACCTCCCTTCGTGCAGTTCTAACATTGTTACAAAAGGTTCGTGTTGACATAGTGTTATTATCTCATTGTTCTATTTGTCTAGTTTTGGAACAAACCTCCCTTCGTGCAGCTCTAACATATTGTTACAAAAGTTTTGTGTTGACATAGTGCTATTATCCCATTGTTCTATTGGTCAAGTGTTTGAATAAACATCCCTTCATGCAGCTCTAACATATTGTTACAAAAGTTTCGTGTTGGCATAGTGCTATTATCCCATTGTTCTATTGGTCAAGTGTTTGAACAAACATCCCTTCATGCAGCTCTAACATATTGTTACAAAAGTTTCGTGTTGACATAGTGCTATTATCCCATTGTTCTATTGGTCTAGTTTTGGAACAAACCTCCCTTCATGCAGCTCTAACATATTGTTACAAAAGTTTCGTGTTGACATAGTGCTATTATCCCATTGTTCTATTGGTCTAGTTTTGGAACAAACCTCCCTTCATGCAGCTCTAACATATTGTTACAAAGTTTCGTGTTGACATAGTGCTATTATCCCATTGTTCTATTGGTCTAGTTTTGGAACAAACCTCCCTTCGTGCAGCTCTAACATATTGTTACAAAAGTTTCGTGTTGACATAGTGCTATTATCCCATTGTTCTATTGGTCAAGTGTTTGAACAAACCTCCCTTCATGCAGCTCTAACATATTGTTACAAAAGTTTTGTGTTGACATAGTGCTATTATCCCATTGTTCTATTGGTCAAGTGTTTGAACAAACCTTCCTTCATGCAGCTCTAACATATTGTTACAAAAGTTTCGTGTTGACATAGTGCTATTATCCCATTGTTCTATTGGTCTAGTTTTGGAACAAACCTCCATTCGTGCAGCTCCAACATATTGTTACAAAAGTTTCGTGTTGGCATAGTGCTATTATCCCATTGTTCTATTGGTCAAGTGTTTGAACAAACCTCCTTTCGTGCAGTTCTAACATATTGTCACAAAAGTTTCGTGTTGACATAGTGCTATTATTCCATTGTTCTATTGGTCAAGTGTTGGCACAGTGCCTCAATGGTGTACGATATCTATATAACTGACGAGAAGTAATTTGTGACTAACGTTATCAAAGATTAGGTAGAAGATACCTTGAGTTTTAATTTCGGGAAAACAAACTGCGAATATAAAGGTGAAGGAATACATATTGTACATACTATAGAAAACAGTGTTTCATTGATTTAAAATAGCAAATATTCCAATTAGCTCTGGATACAATAGCAAGGAATCCTTTTTAGTTTACTTTTATTTATAAATATTTATATAGACCCTACCTAACTGTTCTTATTTACAGTCTACATACAGTATGTTAAATATTTACATAGACCCTACCTAACTGTTCTTACTTACAGTCCACATACAGTATGTTAAATATTTATATAGACCCTACCTAATTATTCTTACTTACAGTCCACATACAGTATGTTAAATATTTATATAGACCCTACCTAACTGTTCTTATTTACAGTCTACATACAGTATGTTAAATATTTACATAGACCCTACCTAACTGTTCTTACTTACAGTCCACATACAGTATGTTAAATATTTATATAGACCCTACCTAATTATTCTTACTTACAGTCCACATACAGTATGTTAAATATTTATATAGACCCTACCTAACTGTTCTTACTTACAGTCTACATACAGTATGTTAAATATTTATATAGACCCTACCTAACTGTTCTTACTTACAGTCCACATACAGTATGTTAAATATTTATATAGACCCTACCTAACTGTTCTTATTTACAGTCTACATACAGTATGTTAAATATTTATATAGACCCTACCTAACTGTTCTTACTTACAGTCCACATACAGTATGTTAAATATTTATATAGACCCTACCTAACTGTTCTTATTTACAGTCTACATACAGTATGTTAAATATTTATATAGACTCTACCTAACTGTTCTTACTTACAGTTCACATACAGTATGTTAAATATTTATATAGACCCTACGTAACTGTTCTTATTTACAGTCCACATACAGTATGTTAAATATTTATATATACCCTACCGAACTGTCCTTACTTACAGTCCACATACAGTATGTTAAATATTTATATAGACCCTACCTAATTATTCTTACTTACAGTCTACATACAGTATGTTAAATATTTATATAGACCCTACCTAATTATTCTTACTTACAGTCCACATACAGTATGTTAAATATTTATATAGACCCTACCTAACTGTTCTTATTTACAGTCTACATACAGTATGTTAAATATTTATATAGACTCTACCTAACTGTTCTTACTTACAGTCCACATACAGTATGTTAAATATTTATATAGACCCTACCGAACTGTCCTTACTTACAGTCCACATACAGTATGTTAAATATTTATATAGACCCTATCTAACTGTTCTAATTTACAGTCTACATACAGTATGTTAAATATTTATGTAGACCCTACCTAACTGTTCTTACTTACAGTCTACATACAGTATGTTAAATATTTATATAGACCCTACCTAACTGTTCTTACTTACAGTCTACATACAGAATGTTAAATATTTATATAGACCCCACCGAACTCTTCTTACTTACAGTCTACATACAGTATGTTAAATATTTATATAGACCCTACCTAACTGTTCTTACTTACAGTCTACATACAGAATGTTAAATATTTATATAGACCCCACCGAACTCTTCTTACTTACAGTCTACATACAGTATGTTAAATATTTATATAGACCCTACCTAATTATTCTTACTTACAGTCCACATACAGTATGTTAAATATTTATTTGGACCTTTATCTAACATGTTTTAATACAGATGTTGTATAACACTGATAACTTAATGTTTTAATACAGATGTTGTATAACACTGATAACTTAATGTTTTAATACAGATGTTGTATAACACTGATAACTTAATGTTTTAATACAGATGTTGTATAACACTGATAACTTAATGTTTTAATACAGATGTTGTATAACACTGATAACTTAATGTTTTAATACAAATGTTGTATAACATTGATAATTTAATGTTTTAATACAGATGTTGTATAACACTGATAACTTAATGTTTTAATACAGATGTTGTATAACACTGATAACTTAATGTTTTAATACAGATGTTGTATAACACTGATAACTTAATGTTTTAATACAGATGTTGTATAACACTGATAACTTAATGTTTTAATACAGATGTTGTATAACACTGATAATTTAATGTTTTAATACAGATGTTGTATAACACTGATAACTTAATGTTTTAATATAGATGTTGTATAACACTGATAACTTAATGTTTTAATACAGATGTTGTATAACACTGATAACTTAATGTTTTAATACAGATATTGTATAACACTGATAACTTAATGTTTTAATACAGATGTTGTATAACACTGATAACTTAATGTTTTAATAGAAATGTTGTATAACACTGATAACTTAATGTTTTAATACAAATGTTGTATAACACTGATAACTTAATGTTTTAATACAGATGTTGTATAACACTGATAACTTAATGTTTTAATACCGATGTTGTATAACACTGAAAACTTAATGTTTTAATACAGATGTTGTATAACACTGATAACTTAATGTTTTAATACAGATGTTGTATCACACTGATAACTTAATGTTTTAATACAGATGTTGTATAACACTGAAAACTTAATGTTTTAATACAGATGTTGTATAACACTGATAACTTAATGTTTTAATACAGATGTTGTATCACACTGATAACTTAATGTTTTAATACAGATGTTGTATAACACTGATAACTTAATGTTTTAATATAAATGTTGTATAACATTGATAACTTAATGTTTTAATACCGATGTTGTATAACAATGATAACCTAATGTTTTAATACAGATTGTATAACACTGATAACTTAATGTTTAATATAGATGTTGTATAACACTGATAACTTAATGTTTTAATACAGATATTGTATAACACTGATAACTTAATGTTTTAATACAGATGTTGTATAACACTGATAACTTAATGTTTTAATACAGATGTTGTATAACACTGATAACTTAATGTTTTAATACAGATGTTGTATAACACTGATAACTTAATGTTTTAATATAAATGTTGTATAACATTGATAACTTAATGTTTTAATATAAATGTTGTATAACAATGATAACCTAATGTTTTAATACAGATTGTATAACACTGATAACTTAATGTTTAATATAGATGTTGTATAACACTGATAACTTAATGTTTTAATACAGATATTGTATAACACTGATAACTTAATGTTTTAATACAGATGTTGTATAACACTGATAACTTAATGTTTTAATATAAATGTTGTATAATACTGATAACTTAATGTTTTAATATAGATGTTGTATAACACTGATAACTTAATGTTTTAATACAGATGTTGTATAACACTGATAACTTAATGTTTTAATACAGATGTTGTATAACACTGAAAACTTAATGTTTTAATACAGATGTTGTATAGCACTGATAACTTAATGTTTTAATACAGATGTTGTATAACACTGATAACTTAATATTTTAAAATAGATCTTGTATAACAAGAATAATGAAGTGTTTTAATCTACATGATGGGTAACACTGACAATCTAGTATTTTAAGGTAGATGATGGGTAACACTAACAATCTAGTATTTTAAGGTAGATGATAGGTAACACAAACAATCCAGTATTTTAAGGTAGATGATTGGTAACACTAACAATCTAGTATTTTAAGGTAGATGATGGGTAACACTAACAATCTAGTATTTTAAGGTAGATGATGGGTAACACTAACAATCTAGTATTTTAAGGTAGATGATAGGTAACACTAACAATCTAGTATTTTAAGGTAGATGATTGGTAACACTAACAATCTAGTATTTTAAGGTAGATGATGGGTAACACTAACAATCTAGTATTTTAAGGTAGATGATGGGTAACACTAACAATCTGGTATTTTAAGGTAGATGATGGGTAACACTAACAATCTAGTATTTTAAGGTAGATGATTGGTAACACTAACAATCTAGTATTTTAAGGTAGATGATAGGTAACACTAACAATCTAGTATTTTAAGATAGATGATTGGTAACACTAACAATCTAGTATTTTAAGGTAGATGATTGGTAACACTAACAATCTAGTATTTTAAGGTAGATGATGGGTAACACTAACAATCTAGTATTTTAAGGTAGATGATGGGTAACACTAACAATCTAGTATTTTAAGGTAGATGATTGGTAACACTAACAATCTAGTATTTTAAGGTAGATGATGGGTAACACTAACAATCTAGTATTTTAAGGTAGATGATTGGTAACACTAACAATCTAGTATTTTAAGGTAGATGATGGGTAACACTAACAATCTAGTATTTTAAGGTAGATGATGGGTAACACTAACAATCTAGTATTTTAAGGTAGATGATTGGTAACACTAACAATCTAGTATTTTAAGGTAGATGATGGGTAACACTAACAATCTAGTATTTTAAGGTAGATGATTGGTAACACTAACAATCTAGTATTTTAAGGTAGATGATGGGTAACACTAACAATCTAGTATTTTAAGGTAGATGATGGGTAACACTAACAATCTAGTATTTTAAGGTAGATGATTGGTAACACTAACAATCTGGTATTTTAAGGTAGATGATAGGTAACACTAACAATCTAGTATTTTAAGGCAGATGTTGGGTAACACTAACAATCTAGTATTTTAAGGTAGATGATTGGTAACACTAACAATCCAGTATTTTAAGGTAGATGATGGGTAACACTAACAATCCAGTATTTTAAGGCAGATGATAGGTAACACAAACAATCCAGTATTTTAAGGTAGATGATGGGTAACACTAACAATCCAGTATTTTAAGGTAGATGATTGGTAACACTAACAATCTAGTATTTTAAGGTAGATGATAGGTAACACTAACAATCTGGTATTTTAAGGTAGATGATTGGTAACACTAACAATCTAGTATTTTAAGGTAGATGATAGGTAACACTAACAATCTGGTATTTTAAGGTAGATGATGGGTAACACTAACAATCTAGTATTTTAAGGTAGATGATAGGTAACACTAACAATCTAGTATTTTAAGGTAGATGATAGGTAACACTAACAATCTAGTATTTTAAGGTAGATGATTGGTAACACTAACAATCTAGTATTTTAAGGTAGATGATAGGTAACACTAACAATCTAGTATTTTAAGGTAGATGATAGGTAACACTAACAATCTAGTATTTTAAGGTAGATGATTGGTAACACTAACAATCTGGTATTTTAAGGTAGATGATGGGTAACACTAACAATCTGGTATTTTAAGGTAGATGATAGGTAACACTAACAATCTAGTATTTTAAGGTAGATGATGGGTAACACTAACAATCTAGTATTTTAAGGTAGATGATGGGTAACACTAACAATCTAGTATTTTAAGGTAGATGATAGGTAACACTAACAATCTAGTATTTTAAGGTAGATGATAGGTAACACTAACAATCTAGTATTTTAAGGTAGATGATGGGTAACACTAACAATCTAGTATTTTAAGGTAGATGATGGGTAACACTAACAATCTGGTATTTTAAGGTAGATGATGGGTAACACTAACAATCTAGTATTTTAAGGTAGATGATAGGTAACACTAACAATCTAGTATTTTAAGGTAGATGATAGGTAACACTAACAATCTAGTATTTTAAGGTAGATGATGGGTAACACTAACAATCTGGTATTTTAAGGTAGATGATTGGTAACACTAACAATCTAGTATTTTAAGGCAGATGATTGGTAACACTAACAATCTAGTATTTTAAGGCAGATGATTGGTAACACTAACAATCTAGTATTTTAAGGTAGATGATAGGTAACACTAACAATCTAGTATTTTAAGGTAGATGATAGGTAACACTAACAATCTAGTATTTTAAGGTAGATGATGGGTAACACTAACAATCTAGTATTTTAAGGTAGATGATGGGTAACACCAACAATCTGGTATTTTAAGGTAGATGATGGGTAACACTAACAATCTAGTATTTTAAGGTAGATGATAGGTAACACTAACAATCTAGTATTTTAAGGTAGATGATAGGTAACACTAACAATCTAGTATTTTAAGGTAGATGATGGGTAACACTAACAATCTGGTATTTTAAGGTAGATGATTGGTAACACTAACAATCTAGTATTTTAAGGCAGATGATGGGTAACACTAACAATCTAGTATTTTAAGGCAGATGATGGGTAAAATGTATAATGTAGTGCTTTAAGCCATTGGTGGGTAACACTGAGAACTTAGCGTTTTGATTATAGTATTGAGTAACATTTGTGTTTTATGTTACATAAAGTTTAGGACAGACTTACTTCTAAACATGAACAAAATTTATTCAGTTGTCATTGACTAAGTTAAAATGCGTACAGTATCTGACCACTCGTGGATCAATACTAACCAATCAAGTAATTAGAGAGAATTCTACAAACGTTAAACAAAAATATTGTTAAAATATTTGAAGAATCTTCTCTAGAGGGCGTGTGCATCGAGTAAGACAAATAGAGCAAGTTGCTAAACTCGTGGTATACAATGAATTATTCATTACGTCGTGACATAAATAGGTATTACATTCTGTACAATACTTGCTATGTCAAAATCACGAAGGGGGAGGCATCAATTATTTTAAAATTATTTGCCCAGAAGAGATTGCATCCATAACTTTAGATCAGCTCGAAGTGAACGTTGGATGTATTCTCTGGGTTATACTTCTGACTAGGTATGCTTAGAATTCCATTTCAATCGTGTGTGTGACCGTGTTCGTCAATCTGTACCTGTTTCAACACTGTACGTTCACGTCCTGCCTCTCGATAATACTGAGAAAAAAAACACCTTAGAATGCTTTACTTATTTAAACCGACAAAATGTGAACGTAGTTCAATGAAACAGTCAGTTTCTCTTACTACTTAAACGGTGGGTATATAGATGGGTCCACTGTTGAAAATAATTTTGGATTCTTTATTGCACGAGAGACAAAATTCGAGGAACGAACAAAACCAGAAACATAAATGTAAGTCGTGTGTTGGAGATTACTTGGACGTCTGCTCATCACGTCAGTAGTTAGCTAGCAGCTGCTGAGGGTGGGGGTGAGCAGATGCACGCTCACGCGCGGCGTCGAGGCCTCTCATCTGCCAACAGGCCGGCACGAGAAGGTTGACCCGTGATTACAGTAAAGTTAAAATCGCGCAATCGAAGGTGACCTGACCTCCACATCACCCCACCTCGGTCTTGCCGCCATGGAAACCAAGCCCGACGCTCTGGCGCCCGGGAAAGTCGAAGATATAACTTCACGCAGCGAGGTTTAGAGGTCTTAACCTCTCGATTAGGCAGTTTGCAGGATTATAGAGCTTAAAATAGTTAAAAGTATTCCACTATGAGAATGAACCGCCGGTATCAGTACCGACAACTTCTATACAGAATAAAACACATCCTGTACCTTCTTATGGGTACTTTGAATTGCCGGTATCAGTACCGACAGCGTATTTACACAATATGACACATCCTGTAACTTTTAGCGGGGGACGTTGAACCGCCGGTGCTAATAACGACAGCTTCAACATGAGGCCGTCTGTGAAAACAAAATATAAATTTCTTAACTATTAAGTTTCAACAAAATCGATGAAAAACATCATTTTAAATAATAAGTCTTTTTCGATTTTGAAAATTTTTTTCTAATGGTGTATTAGACCAGTTTTTAGTTTTAATTTACAAGTAAAAGAGAAATATAAAACGTTAGGTTTATTGTATTTCGCACAAAGCTACACGAGAACTATCTACGTTACACATCAATAACACTGTGTAACAATATTTTACTTTTCTTGTTCCTGGACAGAAAGTGTTATTTCCCAATAGCTTGTGCCTAAAGTAAATGGAAAAGACATATTTTTCTCTTCAAACTTTGCTTTTATGACCTGGGTAATGAAATTTTCAAATGTAACCATATTCCAGAACATTACAGGTAAATTCAGTGCTGAGTAGCTGATAGAGAATTTTCTAGAACTTACTAAAATTTTCAAGAACTCTCTTGAATGTTGTAGGACTTACGAGAATTTTCTGGAACTTTCCACAGTAATATATATATAATTCTAGTTCAGTTTAGTTCTGGCTGCTTAAGTGAACACATAGACTTATCTGATTTTATCAGAGATGGCATCAAGAAGCTGCAAGCTTCTCCAGACATATTCTGCTATTTATGTGGCCGATTTATCAATAAAATAACGAAAAAGTACTCTGACAGCATCTGCTAAAACGTGTGAAGCCTACAAGGTATATTTCGGCATGTCTGTCAGGGATTAAGACACACCCTGAGCACTTCACATTATCTGTGAGCACTGCAAAAAACTCTAGAAGGTAAGACGAACAGTTTTTGCTTGCTCGAATAGTAAGGTTTTATATTATACAAATTTTAGACTTTTTAAAATTTAAATATCTTACGGTGGACCTCAAAAAGGAATACAACAACGTCAAGACCTTGCTAGAAGTCTTGAAGTATGATGAATATGGCTGGGAAGTTATCGGAGACTTCAAAATGGTGACGTTCCTGATGGGTCTCCAAGGAGGCTTCACCAAGTTTCACTGTTATCTTTGCCTTTGGAACAGCAAGAACACCGCAGCGCACTACAACAGGAAGCACTGGCCACAACGGACCGAGTTCTCTGTGGGAGGCGCAATGTCAAGTGTGAGCCACTAGTGGACCTCCAGAAGGTGTTGTTCTCACCATTGTACATAAAATTGGGTCTTATGAAACAATTTGTCACAGCTCTTGATAAGGAGTCTGCAGCCTTCAAGTACCTTCGAGACTTCTTCCCTAAGTTGTCTGAGGTAAAGGTCAAAGCTGGTGTCTTCGTTGGACCACAAACAAAGAAGATCCTGGATTGCACAGAATTCCCCATAAGGCTCAGTAGGAAGGAAAAAAAGGCTTGGGGCAGCTTTTTCGCAGTGGTTTGGGGCTTCTTGGGCAATCATAAGGCCGAAATTATGTGAAATTGGTTGAGGCTCTGGTAAAGAACTATTGCAAAATGGGCTGCAGGATGTCCCTAAAAGTCCATATCCTTGACGCTCATCTTGATAAATTCAAGGAGAATACGAGAGCATACTCAGAGGAGCAAGGCGAGCGCTTGCACTAAGATATACTGGACTTTGAACGCCGCTACTAAGGAGCGTATAACGAAAACATGATGGGAGACTATATTTGGGGACTGATACGTTAAAGTGATTTACAATACAGTCGCAAATCTTGAAAAACTACTCACTTCTAAACATTTTTGTATAACTTTAGTATAAATACATGTAAATCTTGATTCATATGTTGTTTTATTCAGATCTTATGTAAATGAAAATGTGCAAATTTGCCCGTTTTTACATAGAAAATATATTAATTTCTAAATTTCATTATCCAGGTCACAAAAGCAAAGTTTTAAGGAAATAATGGTCATTTTCTGTACTTTTACAATATAAGCAATTAAGAAACAGCACACACTATCCAGGAACAAAATTTGTGTTACATAGTGTAATTAGTGATAGAGAAAAAAACGTCTGGTCGTCACCATCCAAGGCCAACTGTTAAGATAACCTTCTACAAACGAATAACAGGTCTGAGCAGACATAATAACGCCATCTATGCTGAAGAAATAAAAAGGTTTCGTATAAGGAAGATTTAAACCCGCGACCGTCAAACTGCGAGTCGAATGCCCAACCACCAAACAATGTAGATTAGGGCAGTAATGAATATATTAATTTGTAAATATGTTAGTTTCACGTGAAAAGTCTTTAAACATATTAATTTGTAATGATTTAAGCCTCACTTCATATACCCTTAAAACGACAAGTTGTCAGGATAATGATTTCTAGTCATTCAAGTTTAACTTCAGCAGTCTTTAAAAAGGACCAGTACTTAGTATATTAATTTGTAAAATTTTAGTTTAACTTGAGAAGTCTTTAAAAAATCAAGGAGACAGTATATTAATATATAAGTATTTTAACTTAATTTGAGAAGCTTTTAAAAAGAACCAGTAATTAACATATCAATTTGTAGATATTTAAGTTTAACTTGAGATACATTTAAAGACGACCAGTGGTAAATATATTAATCTGTAAATATTTTAGTTTAATTTCAAAAGTATTTAAAAGCACAAGTAGTTAGAATAATAATTTGAAAATATTTTGGTTTAACTTGAGAAGGATTTAAAAGAACAATACTTAGTACATCAATTTGTAAATATTTTACTTTAATATGAGAAATCTGTAAAAAGTACCAGTAGTTAACATATTTAATTAAAAATATTTTAGTTTCACACGAGAAGTCTTTAAGAAGACTAGTAGTTAGTATATTACTTTGTAAATATTTTAATTTAACAAGAAAAGTACTTGAAAGGACCAGAAGTTATTATATTTACTTGTAAATATTTTAGTTTAATTCAAGAAGACTCTAAGAAAGACCAGTAGTTAGTATGTTAATTTGTAAATATTTTACTTTAATCTGAGAAATTCTTAAAGTAGCAATAGTTAGTATACTGAATTATAAATATTTTAATTTATCATTAGAAGTCTTAAAGAAGGACCAGTAATTAGTATATTAATTATTAAATAATTCACTTTAACTTGAGGAGTGTTTAAAATCAACCAGTATTTACTGTATCAAACTGTAAATATTTTAGTTTAACTTGAGAAGTCTTTAAAAATAACCAGTAGCTACTATATTAAGTTATAAATATTTTACTTTAAATTGGAAGTCTTTAAAAATGACCAGTAGTTAGTTTATTGATTTGAAAATATTTTTAGTTTAACCTGAGTAAGTATATTAATTTGTAAGTATTTTAATTCAATTTGAGAAGTCTTTAAAAAGGACAAATAAATTAATATATTAATTTGAAAATTCTTTCTTTCATAGGAGAAGTCTTTAAAGACACGAGAAGTTAGTGTATTAACTTGTATATACTTTAGTTGTGCATGAGAAGCCTTAAAGAAAAACAAGTAGCTAGTACATTAATTTGTGAATATAATTTATCATGAGAAGTCTTTAAAGAGACCAGTAGTTAGATTATTAATATGAAGTATTTTATTTTAATTTGAAAAGTCTGTGAAAAGGAATAATAGTTAATATATTAATTTGTAAATGTTTTAGTTTCATTTCGAAATCTTTGAAAATGATCAAAAGTTAGTATATTAATTTGCAAAATATTTTAGTGTGACATCAGAAATTTTTAAAAAATGACTAGAGGTCAGTTTATTTATGTCTAAATACTTTAGTTTAATTAAAAATGTCTATAAAATGGACCAGTGCATAGTATATTTATTTGTAAATATTCTAGATTCACTTGAGAAGTTTTTAAACAGACCAGTAGCTAGTGTATTAGTTTGTAAATATTTTACTTTCACATGAGAAGTCTCTAAAGGGACCAGAAGTAAGGAAATTAAGTTACAAATATTTCAATTTAATTTGAAAGCCTTTCAAAAGGAACAATAATTAGTATATTAATTTGCAAATATTTTAGTTTAAATAGAAAAGTTTTTCAAAACGACCAGTAATTAGTATACTAATTTGTAAATATTATAGTTTAACTTGAGAAGTCTTTAAAAAGGACTAGTAGTTAATATATTGATTTGTGAATGTTTTAGTTTAATTTCAAAATCTTTGAATAGGACCAGTAGTGAGTATATTAATTTGTAAATATTTTAGTGCAACATCAGAAATCTTTAAAATTGACTAATGATTAATATCTAAATATTTTAGTTTCATTAAAATGTCTTTAAAAGGAACAGAAGTTGGTATATTAATTTGTAAATATTATAATTTAACATGAGAAGTCTTCAGAAAGAGACCAGTAGTTAGTATACAATTATCTGAATATTATAGTGTATCTTGGAAAATTTTCAAAAAGTGACCAGTAGTTAGTATATTAATTTGTAAATGTTTAGATTAACATGAGAAATCTTCAAAAAGAGTCCAGTAGTTAGTATATTAATTTGTAAATGTTTAGATTAACATGAGAAATATTCAAAAAGAGTCCAGTAGTTAGTATATTAATTTGTAAATGTTTAGATTAACAGAAATATTCAAAAGAGTCCAGTAGTTAGTATATTAATTTGTAAATGTTTAGATTAACATGAGAAATCTTCAGAAAGAGACCAGTAGTTAGTATATTAATTTGTAAATGTTTAGATTAACATGAGAAATCTTCAAAAGAGTCCAGTAGTTAGTATATTAATTTGTAAATGTTTGTTATTATAGAAATATTCAAAAGAGTCCAGTAGTTAGTATATTAATTTGTAAATGTTTAGATTAACATGAGAAATCTTCAAAAGTGACCAGTAGTTAGTATATTAATTTGTAAATATTATTGTTTATTATGAAGTCTTTAAAAGTGTCAGTACATACTATATTAATTTGTAAATATTCTACATTCACATGAAAAGTCTTCAAAGACACTAGTAGTTTCTACATTATTTTTCATATATTTTAGTTTAAATTGGAAATCTTCAAAAAATCAGTAATTAATATGTTAATTTTAATTACTTTAGTTTAATTTTAGAAGTCTTTGAAAGAATGTGTACCTAAGTAATAATTTGTAAATAATTTAAGTTAATTTGATAAGTCTTTTAAAAAAACTAGAAGTTAATATATGAATTTGCAAATGATGTAGTTTAATTTGTGAAGGCTTTAAAAACTACGAGTACTTATAATACTAATTTGTAAATGTTTTAGTGTAACATTGTCTTCAGAAATGACCTGTAGTTAGAATATTAATATGTAGATATTTTAATTTAAATTGAAAAGTCTTTAAAAAGGACCAGTACATAACATATTAGTTAGTAAATGATTTAGTTTAAGTTGAGAAGGCTTTAAAAAGATGATTACTTAGTATATTATTGTGTAGATATTTTAGTTTCATTTGAGAAGCTTTTAAAAATGACAAGTAGTTAGTATAGTAATTTGCAAATATTATAGGTTAATTTGGAAGGCTTTAGAAAGGACCAGTAGTTAGTAACTTAAGTTGAGGAAAATCTTTAAAAAGATCTAGTATTTAATGTAGTAATTTGTAAATACTTTAGTTTCACGTGAGAAGTGATAGGTAGGTACGTATTTCATGCTTATTAGCACCAAGCTACTAAGCTATCTGTGCCAAACAAGATTTAGTATACTATAATTATATGTGGAAATGAATGTAAAATATGTAAAATTAAGACCAGCCAGGAAGACGGAAGAATTAAGTTTAAACACGTGAGAAGTGTTTAAAAAAACCAGTCGTTAGTATATTAATTTGTATATATTTTTGTGTAACTTAAAAGTAGTTGAAAAGGCCATTATTTACGATATTAATTTCTAACTATTTTAATTTATCTGGAGAAGTATTTAAAAATAAACAGTAGTTAAAATATTAACTAGTAAATAAACAAGTTAGAATATTAATTTGTACTTATTTTAGTTTAATTTAAGAAGTGTATAACAATTACCACTAGTTAATATATTAATTTGTATATATTTTAGTTTCACATTAGAAGTGATTAAAGTAATTAGGTTATCAATTTATTAATATTTAGATTTAATATGAAAAGTATTTAAAAGGACCAGTAATTAGTATATTATTTTTTGGAAATATTATAGTTTATAATGAGAAGTCTGCAAAAGTAATAGTAACTAGTACATTAATATGTGAATATTATAGTTTATCATGAGAAGTCTTCAAAAGTAACAGTAATTAATATATTAATTTCTGAATTAGATAGTTTATCATGAGAAGTCTTCAAAAAGTAACAGTAATGAGTTTATTAATTTGTGAATATTTTAGTTTATAACTAGAGAAGTATTCGAAAAGGTAGAGTTGTTTGTTTATCAATTTATCAATATTTAGATTTAATATTAGAAGTCTTTAAAAAGGATTAGTAATTAGTATATTTATTTGTGAATATTAGAGTTTGTCATGAGAAGTCTTTGAAAAGTAAAAAAACTAGTATCTTAATTTGTGAATATTATAGTTAATTATGAGAAGTCTTCAAAAGGTCTGGTAACTAGTATACTAATTTGTGAATATTATAGTTAATTATGAGAAGTCTTCAAAAGGTCTGGTAACTAGTATACTAATTAGTAAATATTATAGTTTATTATGAGAAGTCTTCAAAAGGTCTGGTAACTAGTATGCTAATTAGTAAATATTATAGTTTATTATGAGAAGTCTTCAAAAGGTCTGGTAACTAGTATACTAATTAGTAAATATTATAGTTTATTATGAGAAGTCTTCAAAAAGTAACAGTATTTAATATATCAATTTGTGAATATTATAGTTTAACATGAGAAGCCTTAAAAAAGTAATACTAACTAGTATATTAAATTGTGAATATTATAGTTTATAACTAGGGAAATATTTGAAAAGGAAAAGTAGTAAATTTATCAATTTATTAATATTTAGATTTAATATGAGAAGTCTTTCAAAAGGACCAGTTATTAGTATATTTATTTGTGAATATTATAGTTTATCATGAGAAGTCTTTGAAAAGTAACAGAAACTAGTATATTAATTTCTGAATATTATAGTTTATCATGAGAAGTCTTCAAAAAAAGTAACTGTAATTAGTATGTTAATTTGTGAATATTACAGTTTATCATAATAAAATACAGTAATTGATATTTTAATTTGGGAATATTATAGTTTATCATGAGAAATATTCAAAAAGTAACAGTAACTAGTGTATTAAATTGTGAATATTATAGTTTATCATGAGAAGTCTTCAAAAGTAACAGTAACTAGTGTATTAAATTGTGAATATTATAGTTTATAACTAGTGATGCATTTGAAAAGGAAAAGTTGTAAATTTATTAATTTTTTCTTAATATTTAGATTTAATATGAGAAGTCTTTAAAAGGACCATTAATTAGTATATTAATTTTTAAATATTATAGTTTATCATAAGTCTTCAATTAGAGGCACTAACTAGTATATTAATTTGTGAATATTATAGTTTATCATGAGAAGTCTTCAAAAGTAACAGTAACAAGTTTATTAATTTGTGAATAGTGTAGTTTATCATGAGAAAACTTTAAAAATAACAGTATCTAGTAAATTAATTTTGAGTATTATAGTTTATCATGAGAAGTCTTCAAAAGTAACTGTAATTAGTATGTTAATTTGTGAATATTACACTTTATAACTAGCAGAGTATTCGAAAGGAAAAGTAGTTAGTTTATCAATTTATTAATATTTAGATTTAATATGAGAAGTCTTTATAAAGGACCAGTTATTAGTATATCAATTTCTGAAAGATATCATAGTTTATAGTGAGAAGTCTTCAAAAAGTAACAGTAATTAGCATATTAATTTCTGAATATTACAGTTTATCATGAGAAGTTTTCAAAACGAACAGTAATTAATATACTAATTTGTGAATTTTATAGTATATCATGGGAAGTCTTCAAAAAGTAACAGTAATTGGTATTTTAATTTGGGAATATTATAGTTTATCATGAGAAATATTCAAAAGTAACAGTAACCAGTTTATTAATTTGTAAATATTAGTTTATT
>NC_134827.1:44378787-44467740 GCF_004210375.1 Tachypleus tridentatus | reverse complement strand
TTTGGACGCAGTTTTACCGTTAACACCAAGCTAACCAACAGAAAAATAATATTATTAAGAGTAAGACGAAGATGGACATCTGAGTTTCAACTTGATATAATGTGTAGTCTCACCAGATAAAGTTGAACTAAATGTCATCTTTCCAGCTACACGTTCGTTACCTTTACCAAAACAATAGAACCTCGAGCTAAGAATATTGCCATTCATAGGAATAAGTTTTATGGGTTTGTATCAGTCTGTCCAGACCATGACGACCCATTGTCCTTTCTCTGACCCACACGTTTGTTCGAAGCACTGTGGGAAAATAAAAAAATAATACCCTTCATTCTAATTACCACTGGCATCCAGTCCTACAGCTGTTGGCTTAACTCACTTATTTTTCTGTTGTTTTTTTTTGTTGTCTTTTTTTATACTTTTTTACCTGTAATAAAGTCCGGAAGAGTAGGTTGGGTCATGTGAACATTAAACCATATTTACTACAGTAAACAGGAAACCCACATGGTGTTTATTAATTACGGGAGTCACAAAGATGAATGAACATCCGCACGTTGTGTCGTAATACTTACTTTTCGGTGGTCGTGCCTTACTGGTAAGATAGAAACCAAACCTAATAGTCACGTGGCCCGTGAAGGGCAAAACATAACGACATAAAGACCCCTTAACTCCGGTCATCTAACCTAATATTAAATAAATTACCCCCTGTTTCTTCACACACAATAAAAGATAATCGTTTCGTTTCAGAGCAAAGCGCTGTAGAGTGCGAGGTCTAGGGTTGGTCGGTGGGTGAGGGAATTTGTAAATAATAATAAAAAACGTCCAGGTAATGGTTAAGAAAGTACACGCTAGAGTGACGCTAACAATGAAATGGTTTTGTGTTGATGTTGTCACTGTGATGACATGTCGTATCTACAAGGCCAGGAGAGATTAGTGTTGGAAGAAATTATAACCTTGGCTTCCAATAACCAGTAGGGGCACAAGAAGATGGATAGAGAGGTTCTAGATAATGTTGTCCTCCTTTAGGATGCTCGTTCTCTTTACTTGTGACCCCTACTGTTTCAGCAGTAAGCCCGAAGGCTTAAGACGCTAAAATGTCGTTTCAATACCAGTCGTAGGCAGATCACAGAGAGCTTACTGTGTAGCATTGGGCTAAATAACAATATATCTAACCACTCTTATCTTGTACCTTTCAAAGTGTTTTAACTGTCTAACATATTTATGTAGTCACACATATGAATCATTACCAAAATAAATATTCTTTGTTTTCTCACACACACACATATATGTATATATAAACATGAAATAAATGTTATTATATCATGCAAAGTGAAAAAAACATTCACAAAAAATGGTTTGCTTGTTTGAATTTCGCACAAAGTTACTCGAGGGCTATCTGTGCTATCTGTCCCTAATTTAGGATTGTATGTGTGTTTTTCTTATAGCAAAGCCACAAGGGCTATCTGCTCAGCCCACCGAGGGGAATCGAGCCCCTGATTTTAGCGTTGTAAATCCGGAGACATACCGCTGTACTAGCGGGGGCTTAGGATTGTAAGACTAGAGGAAGGCAGATAGTCATCACCACCCTCCGCCGACTCTTGGGCTACTCTTTTACCAACGAATAGTGGGATTGACCGTCACATTATAACGCCCCATGGCTGAAAGGGCGAGCATGTTTGGCGCGACGGGGATACGAACCCGCGACCCTCCGATTACGATTCGCACGCCTTAACCCACCTGGCCATGCCGGGCACAGAAAAATGGAAAAGTTATAAACTTACATTCTTATGTTGAAAACAACTTACAAAGCTACAGCAGACATACGAACGTAGAAACATACAAGATACTAACATATCAACGTGATAGATATAAGTACAGCAACTGAGAACTGCGTAAAACATCCAAACATTATATATCCATTAATAACAACATGAGATTAATCAAAGTAAGTAGTACATCAGATGTCACCAACAACATGTAGTTCATGTGATTTCACCAACAATATGTAGCGCACCTGGTTTCACCAACAACATGTAGTTCATGTGATTTCACCAACAATATGTAGCGCACCTGGTTTCACCAACAATATTTAGTATGAAGTACACCTGATTCCATAAACAATGTGTAGTACATGTGATGTCACCAACAATATGTAGTACACTCACTGCTGGCAAAATCTTAAGGCCAATGAACATAAAGAAAATATGCATTTTGCGTTGTTAGACTCAACCACTTATTTGAGTATAGCTTCGAAAGATGAAAATAAGAAAAGGGAAAATAAAAATAAACTTTTGTAGAATTTTATAGGGAAAATGTGAACACTATGAAATTAGCCTAAATACTAGCTGGTCAAAAGTTTAAGACCATACCAAAAATAAGTCCTAAACAGGGCAGTAAATGCCCAACAAGAGGTCTCAGTAGTGAGTTACACTGCCGTCATTGCGAATAACTTCAAACATTCACTTTGGCATGGTCGATATAAGCGTTTGAAGAAGGCTGGCTGCAATGTTATTGCAAGTGGTAAAGATAACTTCACAAAGATCATGCACTGTTTGAAATTGACCTCCATTTCTATAGACTTTTTTTTTTTGCCATTCACCTCCAAACATTTTCAATGGGGTTCAGATCGGGCGAACATGCTGGATGGTCCTAAAGAATCACGTTATTCGCCATCAAAAAGTTCTTTGTCCTGCGGTCATTGTGGATTGCAGTGTTGTCCTGCTAAAAGATCCAGTCATTTCCACACAAGCGAGGGCCTTCAGTCAATAAGGATGCTCTCTCCAACATGCCAATGTAGCCAGCTGCTGTTTGACACCCCTGTATAACCTGAAGCTCCATTATTTCATGGAAGGAGAAAACATCCCAGATCATGATGGAACTTCCTCCACTGTGTCATGTAAAAAATGTCTCTAGTAGGATATTTTTATAGTGCCAGTAATGTTAGAAGCTATCTGGATCATCCAACTTAAATGTTTTCTTATCAGGGAGAAAAACCTTCGTCCAATTTTCTACGTCCCATGTTGGGTGCTTCTCAGCAAAGTTTAACCGAGTTGTTTCGTGGTATGGAAGGAGGCGTGGCCTTTGAAGACATTTACGGTTTTTAAAGCCTATTTCTTGTAGATGCCGTATTATTGTTCTTGAGCTGCATTCTGTGTCTGTCCGTAAGGGCCTTAATCTGGTTCGGCTAGTGTCGGCTGGTAAACCCGTCGAATCCTCCTGCTCAACGCCGGCGAAATTTTCTTGGACCGATCACTTGAAATTCTCGTTCCGTATCCCTCAGAATCTTTTAAGAGAGAGACCTTGCTTTTGCAACTCGACAATTCTGCCACGTTTAAATTCTGTCAACATTTTAGCCTTTGCCATATTTGTATCCAATGTAACACAGAAGATGTCAGTTGGAGATGTTGACAACGCTAATGCTTGAATACAAATGACTAAATTTCGTTACGTGTTTACCGATTAATGCTTCGTTTCAGTATGGTTTTAAACTTTTGACCAGCTAGTATTTAAGCTAATTTCATAGTGTTCACATTTTCTCTATTAAATGCTAAAAGGTTTTTTATTTTTATTTTCCCTTTTCTTATTTTATTCTTGTAAAGCTCTACTTAAATAAGTGGTTGAGTCTAACAATGCAAAATGCATATTTTTTCTTTATGTTCACTGGCCTTAAGATTTTGGCCAGCAGTGTATGATTTCACCAACAATATGTAGTACACCTTATTTTACAAAAATATGTAGTACACCTGATTTAGCCAACAATATGTACTACACGTGATTTTACCAACGATATGTAGTACGCCATATTTCACCATCAATATATAGTACACCATATTTCACAATGAAGATGTAGTACACCTGATTTCATCAACAATATGTAATACTACGGATTTCACCAAGGTGTAGTACACGTGATTTCATCAACCAAATTCAGTAGGCCTGATTTATTCAACAATATTCAGTTGACGTGATTTCACCAACAATATGTAGTACATGCGATTTCACCAACAATATGTAGTACATGCGATTTCATCAACAATATGTAGTACATGCGATTTCATCAACAATATGTAGTACATGCGATTTCACCAACGATATTAAATAGACCTGATTTCACCAAAAATATTTAATATCACTTATTTCACCAACAATAGGTGGTACATTTTATTTCACCAATAATATGTAGTACACCTGATATCAACAACAATATTCAGTTCACCTGATTTTACCAAGAATATATAGTACACGTGATTTCAACAAGAATATTTAGTATGTAGTACGTGATTTCAACAAGAATATTTAGTATGTAGTACACGTAATTTCAACAAGAATATTTAGTATGTAGTACACATGATTTCAACAAGAATATTTAGTATGTAGTACACGTGATTTCAACAAGAATATTTGGTATGTAGTACACGTGATTTCAACAAGAATATTTGGTATGTAGTACACGTGATTTCAACAAAAATATTTAGTATGTAGTACACCTGATTTCACCAACAATAGATATTGCATCCGATTTCACCAAAAATATTGTTTTTTATGAATTATTTTTATTTTTTGACCAATAATATTGTTTAAGGTGTTTTAATATCTTTAAATCTGATATTGTAGTATTTTATGGTTTAGATTTAGCTTCGTTTTAAAATATAGAATTTATAATTTACTATTATATTGTTTGATTTGATCCTGTCCTATTTTGTGGAATAGAAGTAACCGTATTGTTTTATTATAAGTCAAGTATCAACTGTCCTGTTTTGTTGAACATCAGTCAATGTTTTTATTAGCAAACTGGAATGTTGTAGAATGCTGTATATGAAACTTGATTAGATAAAATAATGGCGGAATGTATATTTGGTATGTCTGTATACATGTAGTGTTGTTTATAAACCTAAGCCTAATACATCATGGCGCCGATAATATCCTAGTTTTGACTCACTCCGTATATTTACGTGGGTGGGAAAGTGCACGACTTTACCGGATATAGAACCATAAGCTACCGTAGACAACTAAAGATTAAAAGAACGAACGGAAAACACCCAGTGAACAGTGTCAGACAGGGCAATCACCCATTTTCTAAAAAAAAAAATTAAAAGTAAAATCGTGATTTCCTCCCACAAAATGGTCGGTTATCTCGTGCACAAATTGCACTTGCTCGCGCCATGTAGCTCTCTTGAGATTTGGTTGTGTAATAGCAGATGACCTGTTCAAAGTGGATATTTACACAATTCGATCCAAGACATGCATGTAGCTACCAAAGTTATACCATGGCAGAAACTGAGATTTTCAATAAAGACTGTGACTCGTTTTGAGATTCCCTAATAAAATCATGTTATTAATTACTACGACGTTTAAAATCCCGATATCAATGTCTCCTTTACATACAGTAATGTCTCCTTTACATACAGTAATGTCTCCTTTACATACAGTAATGTCTTCTTTACGTACAGTAATGTCTCCTTTACATACAGTAATGTCTTCCTTTACATACAGTAATGTCTCCTTTACATACAGTATGTCTCCTTTACGTACAGTGTTGTATCCTTTACATATAGTAATGTCTCCTTTCAACTTCTGCTTTTTTAACGTTTTTTTTACTGAAGAAAATAATTAACACTGTCGTCAATTTAAGGATTGAAGAAAACTGAAACCTATCTCAGGAGGATGGAAGGGGAATATGAAGGGAATCGATAAGCACCCAAACAAAAGTACTTATTAATAGACAGGATGACCACAGTCTTATAGGGTTTATTACTGGTCAGTCACAGGACGAGATCCATTGCTATATTTATTAGATGGGATAAACACAGGCTTACAAAACCACAGGTGTTATTACTGGTAGGTCACAAGACCAGTTTCAATGCTATATTTAACAGATGGGATGACCACAGTCCTATAAAAATCCAGGGATTATTATTGGTCACTGACAAGACCAGATCCAATTCTATGTTCAATAGATGGAACGACCGCAGTCCTATAAAACTGCAGGGTTTATTACTTGGAGGTCGCAAGACAAGTTCCATTGCTATATTTAACAGATGGGATGACCACAGTTCTATAAAACTGCAGGGTTTATTACTTGGAGATCGCAAGACAAGTTCTATTGCTACATTTAACAGATGAGATGACCACAGTCCTATAAAACCGCAGGGAGCATTACTAGTCAGTCTCAAGACCAGTAGCATTGCTATATTTAACAGATGAGACGACCACAGTCCTATAAAGCTGCAGAGTTTACTGATCCTCAGTCATAAGACCAGCTTCATAGTCATATTTAATGGATAGAATAAACACAGTCATATAAAGCCGCAGGGTTTATTACTGGGCAGACAGAAGACCAGTTCTATTGCTATATTTAATAGATGGAATGACCACAATCCTATAAAACTGCAGTGTTTATTACTGGTCAGTAAGAAGACCAATTCTATTGCTATATTTGTTAGATCGGATAACCACAGTCCTATAAAACCACAGAGTTTATTACTGGCCAAACACAAGAAATGTTTCATTGTTATATCTGATAGATAAGATGAAAGAAGTCCTATGAATCTACAGGGTATATTAGTAGTTAGTATCAAGACCAGGTCCTTTGTATTTTTAAAGAATGAGATAACCACAGTCCTATAAAACTGCAGGGGTCATTAGTGGTCAGTCACAAGAACAGTAAAATTGTCATACTTGATAGACAGGATGACCACAGTGCTATAAAACTGAAGGGTTTACTACTCGTCAGCCATAAGAACAGTTCCATTGCTATATTTAATAGATTGGATTACAGCAGTCCTGTAAAATCGCAGTGTTTATTACTGGTGAGTCACAAGACCAGTTCCATTGTGATATTTAATAGGTAATATGACAGCAGTCTTATGAATTTCCAGGGTTTGTTACTGGTCAGTGACATGACCAGTTCTATTGTCATATTTAAATAGATAGGATGACAACTGCCTTATAAATCTTCAAGGTCTATTACTGGTCAGTCTCAAGACCAGTTACATTGTGATATTTAATAAATAGGATGACAGCAGTCCTATAAAACCACAAGATTTATTACTGGTTTGTCAGGAGACCAGTTCCATTGTCATATTTAATAGATGGGATGACAGCAGTCCTGTAAAACTGCAGGGTTTATTACTAGTCAGTTACAAAACCAGTTCCATTGTGATATTTAATAGATCGGATGACAGCAGTCCTATAAAACTGCAGGGTTTATTACTAGTCAGTTACAAAACCAGTTCCATTGTTATATTTCATAGATCGGATGACCACAGTTAATAAGACATCAGTGTTTATTACACTTTAGTCACAAGACCAGTTTCATTTTCATATTCAATACATATGATGACCAATGTCCCCTAAAACTGCAAATTTTATTACTGGTCAATCATAAGAACAGTTCCATTGCTATATTTAATAGGTATAATAACAGCAGTTTTATAAAACCGCAGGGGGTTTTAGTGATTAATCACAATACCCGTTCCATTGTGATATTTAATAGGTGAGATGACCACAGTTCTATAAAACTTCAGGGTTTATTACTGGTGAGTTTCAAGACTAGTTCCAATATTACACAGTAGGATTCATTCCCTCCCACCCACTTCCTATTCATAACACTAATAATTATGAGCTTACAACCAAAGCACGTGATATCAATAATACAAACAAGGCATATCAAAAGGATATTTGTCTCATTATGATATTTTCTTTCAACCGATATTTTTACTGTTACTCACAGAACTCGTATTCTGACATTTACAGCCTTTAAGCCGCTTAGCGACAACTCCACGAGCTTATGATACTAACTGAAGCACTGGCCGACAAAGCAAAGATAAAACAATACTCTTTGTTGAACAGAAATCTAATGGACATTACCTCTAATTAAAAATCGCTGAACAAAGTCAACAGGGTTTTATATCAAGTATTCATTGGTTAGACTTAATGTGTGAAAGAAATATACAACTTCTAGTTTCAGAGGGTTGGGTTAAAATTAATTAAACCCTAATTCTATTGGTTATTATGTAAAGCTGCTCGGCCAATGAAGTTGCTGTAAGGTATTCACCAGCAAATAGCATTATTATATATATATAACACTTTATTTTGAACACTTATGTGTATGGTTGTGTTTGTTACAGACATCAAAGAGAGGTTACTATAAAAACCTGGTATTTCTTCTGACACATGAAGAACATCACAATATTTGGTTATTACGGTCCAATACACATAAAGCTGTAAGGCACAGAGATGCCGCTGATTGTCATGACATATATTACATGATTTTTCTTAGCTTGACAAGTGTTATTATCTGTTTTGGGGCCACTTGTTATGCACCAAAACCACTCGAGGAGAATTTTAGGTTTATCTTTTGTATATATTTATGTCTAATTTTTCATTTAAAAACTGATATAAATATAACACGAGTAAAGATGGAGACAGTGTGGTTTTAAACTTTAAATATTTAGTTTTGTTATATATGAATGTGTTTCTCTGTGAGTCTCAGAGTTGATGGAATTTTAAACAAACACAGTTAGGTAAACAACAAAGTCCACCTGAATATTCAGTGTTGTTATATGACATATGATAAGTGTATAAGTTCTGTTTCAATAATAAACATGTTGAATTGTTAAATATCATAAATCTGTTAATACAGTACACTGTTGATTTTAATGTTAGCCCATTGTTCTATTGGTCAAGTTTTGGAACAAACCTCCCTTCGTGCAGTTCTAACATATTGTTATAAAAGTTTCGTGTTGACATAGTGCTATTATCCCATTGTTCTATCGGTCAAGTGTTGGCACAAACCTCCCTTCGTGCAGTTCTAACATTGTTACAAAAGGTTCGTGTTGACATAGTGTTATTATCTCATTGTTCTATTTGTCTAGTTTTGGAAAAAACCTCCCTTCGTGCAGCTCTAACATATTGTTACAAAAGTTTTGTGTTGACATAGTGCTATTATCCCATTGTTCTATTGGTCAAGTGTTTGAATAAACATCCCTTCATGCAGCTCTAACATATTGTTACAAAAGTTTCGTGTTGGCATAGTGCTATTATCCCATTGTTCTATTGGTCAAGTGTTTGAACAAACCTCCCTTCATGCAGCTCTAACATTGTTACAAAAGGTTCGTGTTGACATAGTGTTATTATCTCATTGTTCTGTTTGTCTAGTTTTGGAACAAACCTCCCTTCGTGCAGCTCTAACATATTGTTACAAAAGTTTTGTGTTGACATAGTGCTATTATCCCACTGTTCTATTGGTCAAGTGTTTGAACAAACATCCCTTCATGCAGCTCTAACATATTGTTACAAAAGTTTCGTGTTGGCATAGTGCTATTATCCCATTGTTCTATTGGTCAAATGTTTAAACAAACCTCCCTTCATGCAGCTCTAACATTGTTACAAAAGGTTCGTGTTGACATAGTGCTATTATCCCATTGTTCTATTGGTCTAGTTTTGGAACAAACCTCCCTTCGTGCAGCTCTAACATATTGTTACAAAAGTTTCGTGTTGGCATAGTGCTATTATCCCATTGTTCTATTGGTCAAGTGTTGGCACAAACCTCCCTTCGTGCAGTTCTAACATTGTTACAAAAGGTTCGTGTTGACATAGCGTTATTATCTCATTGTTCTATTTGTCTAGTTTTGGAACAAACCTCCCTTCGTGCAGCTCTAACATATTGTTACAAAAGTTTTGTGTTGACATAGTGCTATTATCCCATTGTTCTATTGGTCAAGTGTTTGAATAAACATCCCTTCGTGCAGCTCTAACATATTGTTACAAAAGTTTTGTGTTGACATAGTGCTATTATCCCACTGTTCTATTGGTCAAGTGTTTGAACAAACATCCCTTCATGCAGCTCTAACATATTGTTACAAAAGTTTCGTGTTGGCATAGTGCTATTATCCCATTGTTCTATTGGTCTAGTTTTGGAACAAACCTCCCTTCATGCAGCTCTAACATATTGTTACAAAAGTTTCGTGTTGACATAGTGCTATTATCCCATTGTTCTATTGGTCTAGTTTTGGAACAAACCTCCCTTCATGCAGCTCTAACATATTGTTACAAAGTTTCGTGTTGACATAGTGCTATTATCCCATTGTTCTATTGGTCTAGTTTGGAACAAACCTCCCTTCGTGCAGCTCTAACATATTGTTACAAAAGTTTCGTGTTGACATAGTGCTATTATCCCATTGTTCTATTGGTCAAGTGTTTGGAACAAACCTCCCTTCATGCAGCTCTAACATATTGTTACAAAAGTTTTGTGTTGACATAGTGCTATTATCCCATTGTTCTATTGGTCAAGTGTTTGAATAAACCTTCCTTCATGCAGCTCTAACATATTGTTACAAAAGTTTCGTGTTGACATAGTGCTATTATCCCATTGTTCTATTGGTCTAGTTTTTGGAACAAACCTCCATTCATGCAGCTCCAACATATTGTTACAAAAGTTTCGTGTTGGCATAGTGCTATTATCCCATTGTTCTATTGGTCAAGTGTTTGAACAAACCTCCTTTCGTGCAGTTCTAACATATTGTTACAAAAGTTTCGTGTTGACATAGTGCTATTATTCCATTGTTCTATTGGTCAAGTGTTGGCACAGTGCCTCAATGGTGTACGATATCTATATAACTGACGAGAAGTAATTTGTGACTAACGTTATCAAAGATTAGGTAGAAGATACCTTGAGTTTTAATTTCGGAAAACAAACTGCGAATATAAGGTGAAGGAATACATATTGTACATACTATAGAAAACAGTGTTTCATTGATTTAAAATAGCAAATATTCCAATTAGCTCTGGATACAATAGCAAGGAATCCTTTTTTTTAGTTTACTTTTATTTATAAATATTTATATAGACCCTACCTAACTGTTCTTATTTACAGTCTACATACAGTATGTTAAATATTTACATAGACCCTACCTAACTGTTCTTACTTACAGTCCACATACAGTATGTTAAATATTTATATAGACCCTACCTAATTATTCTTACTTACAGTCCACATACAGGTATGTTAAATATTTATATAGACCCTACCTAACTGTTCTTATTTACAGTCTACATACAGTATGTTAAATATTTACATAGACCCTACCTAACTGTTTCTTACTTACAGTCCACATACAGTATGTTAAATATTTATATAGACCCTACCTAATTATTCTTACTTACAGTCCACATACAGTATGTTAAATATTTATATAGACCCTACCTAACTGTTCTTCACCACAGTCTACATACAGTATGTTAAATATTTATATAGACCCTACCTAACTTTTTCTTACTTACAGTCCACATACAGTATGTTAATATTTATATGACCCTACCTAACTGTTCTTATTTACAGTCTACATACAGTATGTTAAATATTTATATAGACCCTACCTAACTGTTCTTACTTACAGTCCACATACAGTATGTTAAATATTTATATAGACCCTACCTAACTGTTCTTATTTACAGTCTACATACAGTATGTTAAATATTTATATAGACTCTACCTAACTGTTCTTACTTACAGTTCACATACAGTATGTTAAATATTTATATAGACCCTACGTAACTGTTCTTATTTACAGTCCACATACAGTATGTTAAATATTTATATATACCCTACCGAACTGTCCTTACTTACAGTCCACATACAGTATGTTAAATATTTATATAGACCCTACCTAATTATTCTTACTTACAGTCTACATACAGTATGTTAAATATTTATATAGACCCTACCTAATTATTCTTACTTACAGTCCACATACAGTATGTTAAATATTTATATAGACCCTACCTAACTGTTCTTATTTACAGTCTACATACAGTATGTTAAATATTTATATAGACTCTACCTAACTGTTCTTACTTACAGTCCACATACAGTATGTTAAATATTTATATAGACCCTACCGAACTGTCCTTACTTACAGTCCACATACAGTATGTTAAATATTTATATAGACCCTATCTAACTGTTCTAATTTACAGTCTACATACAGTATGTTAAATATTTATGTAGACCCTACCTAACTGTTCTTACTTACAGTCTACATACAGTATGTTAAATATTTATATAGACCCTACCTAACTGTTCTTACTTACAGTCTACATACAGAATGTTAAATATTTATATAGACCCCACCGAACTCTTCTTACTTACAGTCTACATACAGTATGTTAAATATTTATATAGACCCTACCTAACTGTTCTTACTTACAGTCTACATACAGAATGTTAAATATTTATATAGACCCCACCGAACTCTTCTTACTTACAGTCTACATACAGTATGTTAAATATTTATATAGACCCTACCTAATTATTCTTACTTACAGTCCACATACAGTATGTTAAATATTTATTTGGACCTTTATCTAACATGTTTTAATACAGATGTTGTATAACACTGATAACTTAATGTTTTAATACAGATGTTGTATAACACTGATAACTTAATGTTTTAATACAGATGTTGTATAACACTGATAACTTAATGTTTTAATACAGATGTTGTATAACACTGATAACTTAATGTTTTAATACAGATGTTGTATAACACTGATAACTTAATGTTTTAATATAAATGTTGTATAACATTGATAATTTAATGTTTTAATACAGATGTTGTATAACACTGATAACTTAATGTTTTAATACAGATGTTGTATAACACTGATAACTTAATGTTTTAATACAGATGTTGTATAACACTGATAACTTAATGTTTTAATACAGATGTTGTATAACACTGATAACTTAATGTTTTAATACAGATGTTGTATAACACTGATAATTTAATGTTTTAATACAGATGTTGTATAACACTGATAACTTAATGTTTTAATATAGATGTTGTATAACACTGATAACTTAATGTTTTAATACAGATGTTGTATAACACTGATAACTTAATGTTTTAATACAGATATTGTATAACACTGATAACTTAATGTTTTAATACAGATGTTGTATAACACTGATAACTTAATGTTTTAATAGAAATGTTGTATAACACTGATAACTTAATGTTTTAATACAAATGTTGTATAACACTGATAACTTAATGTTTTAATACAGATGTTGTATAACACTGATAACTTAATGTTTTAATACCGATGTTGTATAACACTGAAAACTTAATGTTTTAATACAGATGTTGTATAACACTGATAACTTAATGTTTTAATACAGATGTTGTATCACACTGATAACTTAATGTTTTAATACAGATGTTGTATAACACTGAAAACTTAATGTTTTAATACAGATGTTGTATAACACTGATAACTTAATGTTTTAATACAGATGTTGTATCACACTGATAACTTAATGTTTTAATACAGATGTTGTATAACACTGATAACTTAATGTTTTAATATAGATGTTGTATAACACTGATAACTTAATGTTTTAATACAGATGTTGTATAACACTGATAACTTAATGTTTTAATACAGATGTTGTATAACACTGATAACTTAATGTTTAATATAGATGTTGTATAACACTGATAACTTAATGTTTTAATACAGATGTTGTATAACACTGATAACTTAATGTTTTAATACAGATGTTGTATAACACTGATAACTTAATGTTTTAATACAGATGTTGTATAACACTGATAACTTAATGTTTTAATACAGATGTTGTATAACACTGATAACTTAATGTTTTAATATAAATGTTGTATAACATTGATAACTTAATGTTTTAATATAGATGTTGTATAACACTGATAACCTAATGTTTTAATACAGATGTTGTATAACACTGATAACTTAATGTTTAATATAGATGTTGTATAACACTGATAACTTAATGTTTTAATACAGATGTTGTATAACACTGATAACTTAATGTTTTAATACAGATGTTGTATAACACTGATAACTTAATGTTTTAATATAAATGTTGTATAATACTGATAACTTAATGTTTTAATATAGATGTTGTATAACACTGATAACTTAATGTTTTAATACAGATGTTGTATAACACTGATAACTTAATGTTTTAATACAGATGTTGTATAACACTGAAAACTTAATGTTTTAATACAGATGTTGTATAACACTGATAACTTAATGTTTTAATACAGATGTTGTATAACACTGATAACTTAATGTTTTAAAATAGATGTTGTATAACAAGAATAATGAATGTTTTAATCTACATGATGGGTAACACTGATAATCTAGTATTTTAAGGTAGATGATGGGTAACACTAACAATCTAGTATTTTAAGGTAGATGATAGGTAACACAAACAATCCAGTGTTTTAAGGTAGATGATTGGTAACACTAACAATCTAATGTTTTAAGGTAGATGATGTATAACACTAACAATCTAGTATTTTAAGGTAGATGATGGGTAACACTAACAATCTAGTATTTTAAGGTAGATGATAGGTAACACTAACAATCTAGTATTTTAAGGTAGATGATTGGTAACACTAACAATCTAGTATTTTAAGGTAGATGATGGGTAACACTAACAATCTAGTATTTTAAGGTAGATGATGGGTAACACTAACAATCTGGTATTTTAAGGTAGATGATGGGTAACACTAACAATCTAGTATTTTAAGGTAGATGATTGGTAACACTAACAATCTAGTATTTTAAGGTAGATGATAGGTAACACTAACAATCTAGTATTTTAAGATAGATGATTGGTAACACTAACAATCTAGTATTTTAAGGTAGATGATTGGTAACACTAACAATCTAGTATTTTAAGGTAGATGATGGGTAACACTAACAATCTAGTATTTTAAGGTAGATGATGGGTAACACTAACAATCTAGTATTTTAAGGTAGATGATTGGTAACACTAACAATCTAGTATTTTAAGGTAGATGATGGGTAACACTAACAATCTAGTATTTTAAGGTAGATGATTGGTAACACTAACAATCTAGTATTTTAAGGTAGATGATGGGTAACACTAACAATCTAGTATTTTAAGGTAGATGATGGTAACACTAACAATCTAGTATTTTAAGGTAGATGATTGGTAACACTAACAATCTAGTATTTTAAGGTAGATGATGGGTAACACTAACAATCTAGTATTTTAAGGTAGATGATTGGTAACACTAACAATCTAGTATTTTAAGGTAGATGATGGGTAACACTAACAATCTAGTATTTTAAGGTAGATGACGGGTAACACTAACAATCTAGTATTTTAAGGTAGATGATTGGTAACACTAACAATCTGGTATTTTAAGGTAGATGATGGTAACACTAACAATCTAGTATTTTAAGGCAGATGTTGGGTAACACTAACAATCTAGTATTTTAAGGTAGATGATTGGTAACACTAACAATCCAGTATTTTAAGGTAGATGATGGGTAACACTAACAATCCAGTATTTTAAGGCAGATGATAGGTAACACAAACAATCCAGTATTTTAAGGTAGATGATGGGTAACACTAACAATCCAGTATTTTAAGGTAGATGATTGGTAACACTAACAATCTAGTATTTTAAGGTAGATGATAGGTAACACTAACAATCTGGTATTTTAAGGTAGATGATTGGTAACACTAACAATCTAGTATTTTAAGGTAGATGATAGGTAACACTAACAATCTGGTATTTTAAGGTAGATGATGGGTAACACTAACAATCTAGTATTTTAAGGTAGATGATAGGTAACACTAACAATCTAGTATTTTAAGGTAGATGATAGGTAACACTAACAATCTAGTATTTTAAGGTAGATGATTGGTAACACTAACAATCTAGTATTTTAAGGTAGATGATAGGTAACACTAACAATCTAGTATTTTAAGGTAGATGATAGGTAACACTAACAATCTAGTATTTTAAGGTAGATGATTGGTAACACTAACAATCTGGTATTTTAAGGTAGATGATGGGTAACACTAACAATCTAGTATTTTAAGGTAGATGATGGGTAACACTAACAATCTAGTATTTTAAGGTAGATGATGGGTAACACTAACAATCTAGTATTTTAAGGTAGATGATGGGTAACACTAACAATCTAGTATTTTAAGGTAGATGATAGGTAACACTAACAATCTAGTATTTTAAGGTAGATGATGGGTAACACTAACAATCTAGTATTTTAAGGTAGATGATGGGTAACACTAACAATCTAGTATTTTAAGGTAGATGATGGGTAACACTAACAATCTGGTATTTTAAGGTAGATGATGGGTAACACTAACAATCTAGTATTTTAAGGTAGATGATGGGTAACACTAACAATCTAGTATTTTAAGGTAGATGATAGGTAACACTAACAATCTAGTATTTTAAGGTAGATGATGGGTAACACTAACAATCTGGTATTTTAAGGTAGATGATTGGTAACACTAACAATCTAGTATTTTAAGGCAGATGATTGGTAACACTAACAATCTAGTATTTTAAGGCAGATGATTGGTAACACTAACAATCTAGTATTTTAAGGTAGATGATGGGTAACACTAACAATCTAGTATTTTAAGGTAGATGATGGGTAACACTAACAATCTAGTATTTTAAGGTAGATGATGGGTAACACTAACAATCTAGTATTTTAAGGTAGATGATGGGTAACACTAACAATCTGGTATTTTAAGGTAGATGATGGGTAACACTAACAATCTAGTATTTTAAGGTAGATGATAGGTAACACTAACAATCTAGTATTTTAAGGTAGATGATAGGTAACACTAACAATCTAGTATTTTAAGGTAGATGATGGGTAACACTAACAATCTGGTATTTTAAGGTAGATGATTGGTAACACTAACAATCTAGTATTTTAAGGCAGATGATGGGTAACACTAACAATCTAGTATTTTAAGGCAGATGATGGGTAAAATGTATAATGTAGTGCTTTAAGCCATTGGTGGGTAACACTGAGAACTTAGCGTTTTGATTATAGTATTGAGTAACATTTGTGTTTTATGTTACATAAAGTTTAGGACAGACTTACTTCTAAACATGAACAAAATTTATTCAGTTGTCACTGACTAAGTTAAAATGCGTACAGTATCTGACCACTCGTGGATCAATACTAACCAATCAAGTAATTAGAGAGAATTCTACAAACGTTAAACAAAAAATATTGTTAAAAATATTTGAAGAATCTTCTCTAGAGGGCGTGTGCATCGAGTAAGACAAATAGAGCAAGTTGCTAAACTCGTGGTATACAATGAATTATTCATTACGTCGTGACATAAATAGGTATTACATTCTGTACAATACTTGCTATTTCAAAATCACGAAGGGGGAGGCATCAATTATTTTAAAATTATTTGCCCAGAAGAGAGATTGCATCCATAACTTTAGATCAGCTCGAAGTGAACGTTGGATGTATTCTCTGGGTTATACTTCTGACTAGGTATGCTTAGAATTCCATTTCAATCGTGTGTGTGACCGTGTTCGTCAATCTGTACCTGTTTCAACACTGTACGTTCACGTCCTGCCTCTCGATAATACTGAGAAAAAAAACACCTTAGAATGCTTTACTTATTTAAACCGACAAAAATGTGAACGTAGTTCAATGAAACGGTCAGTTTCTCTTACTACTTAAACGGTGGGTATATAGATGGGTCCACTGTTGAAAATAATTTTGGATTCTTTATTGCACGAGAGACAAAATTCGAGGAACGAACAAAACCCGAAACATAAATGTAAGTCGTGTGTTGGAGATTACTTGGACGTCTGCTCATCACGTCAGTAGTTAGCTAGCAGCTGCTGAGGGTGGGGTGAGCAGATGCACGCTCACGCGCGGCGTCGAGGCCTCTCATCTGCCAACAGGCCGGCACGAGAAGGTTGACCCGTGATTACAGTAAAGTTAAAATCGCGCAATCGAAGGTGACCTGACCTCCACATCACCCCCACCTCGGTCTTGCCGCCATGGAAACCAAGCCCGACGCTCTGGCGCCCGGGAAAGTCGAAGATATAACTTCACGCAGCGAGGTTTAGAGGTCTTAACCTCTCGATTAGGCAGTTTGCAGGATTATAGAGCTTAAAAATAGTTAAAAAGTATTCCACTATGAGAATGAACCGCCGGTATCAGTACCGACAACTTCTATACAGAATAAAACACATCCTGTACCTTCTTATGGGTACTTTGAATTGCCGGTATCAGTACCGACAGCGTATTTACACAATATGACACATCCTGTAACTTTTAGCGGGGGACGTTGAACCGCCGGTGCTAATAACGACAGCTTCAACATGAGGCCGTCTGTGAAAACAAAATATAAATTTCTTAACTATTAAGTTTCAACAAAATCGATGAAAAACATCATTTTAAATAATAAGTCTTTTTCGATTTTTGAAAATTTTTTTCTAATGGTGTATTAGACCAGTTTTTTAGTTTTAATTTACAAGTAAAAGAGAAATATAAAACGTTAGGTTTATTGTATTTCGCACAAAGCTACACGAGAACTATCTACGTTACACATCAATAACACTGTGTAACAATATTTTTACTTTTTCTTGTTCCTGGACAGAAAGTGTTATTTCCCAATAGCTTGTGCCTAAAGTAAATGGAAAAGACATATTTTTCTCTTCAAACTTTGCTTTTATGACCTGGGTAATGAAATTTTCAAATGTAACCATATTCCAGAACATTACAGGTAAATTCAGTGCTGAGTAGCTGATAGAGAATTTTCTAGAACTTACTAAAATTTTCAAGAACTCTCTTGAATGTTGTAGGACTTACGAGAATTTTCTGGATCTTTCCACAGTAATATATATATAATTCTAGTTCAGTTTAGTTCTGGCTGCTTAAGTGAACACATAGACTTATCTGATTTTATCAGAGATGGCATCAAGAAGCTGCAAGCTTCTCCAGACATATTCTGCCATGTATGTAGCCGATTTATCAATAAAATAACGAAAAAGTACTCTGACAGCATCTGCTAAAACGTGTGAAGCCTACAAGGCATATTTCGGCATGTCTGTCAGGGATTAAGACAAACCCTGAGCACTTCACATTATCTGTGAGCACTGCAAAAAAACTCTAGAAGGTAAGACGAACAGTTTTTGCTTGCTCGAATAGTAAGATTTTATATTATACAAATTTTAGACTTTTTAAAATTAAATATCTTACGGTGGACCTCAAAGAGGAATACAACAACGTCAAGACCTTGCTAGAAGTCTTGAAGTATGATGAATATGGCTGGGAAGTTATCGGAGACTTCAAAATGGTGACGTTCCTGATGGGTCTCCAAGGAGGCTTCACCAAGTTTCACTGTTATCTTTGCCTTTGGAACAGCAAGAACACCGCAGCGCACTACAACAGGAAGCACTGGCCACAACGGACCGAGTTCTCTGTGGGGAGGCGCAATGTCAAGTGTGAGCCACTAGTGGACCTCCAGAAGGTGTTGTTCTCACCATTGTACATAAAATTGGGTCTTATGAAACAATTTGTCACAGCTCTTGATAAGGAGTCAGCAGCCTTCAAGTACCTTCGAGACTTCTTCCCTAAGTTGTCTGAGGTAAAGGTCAAAGCTGGTGTCTTCGTTGGACCACAAACAAAGAAGATCCTGGATTGCACAGAATTCCCCATAAGGCTCAGTAGGAAGGAAAAAAGGCTTGGAGCAGCTTTTTCGCAGTGGTTTGGGGCTTCTTGGGCAATCATAAGGCCGAAAATTATGTGAAATTGGTTGAGGCTCTGGTAAAGAACTATTGCAAAATGGGCTGCAGGATGTCCCTAAAAGTCCATATCCTTGACGCTCATCTTGATAAATTCAAGGAGAATACGAGAGCATACTCAGAGGAGCAAGGCGAGCGCTTGCACTAAGATATACTGGACTTTGAACGCCGCTACTAAGGAGCGTATAACGAAAACATGATGGGAGACTATATTTGGGGACTGATACGTTAAAGTGATTTACAATACAGTCGCAAATCTTGAAAAACTACTCACTTCTAAACATTTTTGTATAACTTTAGTATAAATACATGTAAATCTTGATTCATATGTTGTTTTATTCAGATCTTATGTAAATGAAAATGTGCAAATTTGCCCGTTTTTACATAGAAAATATATTAATTTCTAAATTTCATTATCCAGGTCACAAAAGCAAAGTTTTAAGGAAATAATGGTCATTTTCTGTACTTTTACAATATAAGCAATTAAGAAACAGCACACACTATCCAGGAACAAAATTTGTGTTACATAGTGTAATTAGTGATAGAGAAAAAAACGTCTGGTCGTCACCATCCAAGGCCAACTGTTAGGATAACCTTCTACAAACGAATAACAGGTCTGAGCAGACATAATAACGCCATCTATGCTGAAGAAATAAAAAGGTTTCGTATAAGGAAGATTTAAACCCGCGACCGTCAAACTGCGAGTCGAATGCCCAACCACCAAACAATGTAGATTAGGGCAGTAATGAATATATTAATTTGTAAATATGTTAGTTTCACGTGAAAAGTCTTTAAACATATTAATTTGTAATGATTTAAGCCTCACTTCATATACCCTTAAAACGACAAGTTGTCAGGATAATGATTTCTAGTCATTCAAGTTTAACTTCAGCAGTCTTTAAAAAAGGACCAGTACTTAGTATATTAATTTGTAAAAATTTTAGTTTAACTTGAGAAGTCTTTAAAAAATCAAGGAGACAGTATATTAATATATAAGTATTTTAACTTAATTTGAGAAGCTTTTAAAAAGAACCAGTAATTAACATATCAATTTGTAGATATTTAAGTTTAACTTGAGATACATTTAAAGACGACCAGTGGTAAATATATTAATCTGTAAATATTTTAGTTTAATTTCAAAAGTATTTAAAAGCACAAGTAGTTAGAATAATAATTTGAAAATATTTTGGTTTAACTTGAGAAGGATTTAAAAAAGAACAATACTTAGTACATCAATTTGTAAATATTTTACTTTAATATGAGAAATCTGTAAAAAAGTACCAGTAGTTAACATATTTAATTAAAAATATTTTAGTTTCACACGAGAAGTCTTTAAGAAGACTAGTAGTTAGTATATTACTTTGTAAATATTTTAATTTAACAAGAAAAGTACTTGAAAAGGACCAGAAGTTATTATATTTACTTGTAAATATTTTAGTTTAATTCAAGAAGACTCTAAGAAAGACCAGTAGTTAGTATGTTAATTTGTAAATATTTTACTTTAATCTGAGAAATTCTTAAAGTAGCAATAGTTAGTATACTGAATTATAAATATTTTAATTTATCATTAGAAGTCTTAAAGAAGGACCAGTAATTAGTATATTAATTATTAAATAATTCACTTTAACTTGAGGAGTGTTTAAAATCAACCAGTATTTACTGTATCAAACTGTAAATATTTTAGTTTAACTTGAGAAGTCTTTAAAAATAACCAGTAGCTACTATATTAAGTTATAAATATTTTACTTTAAATTGGAAGTCTTTAAAAATGACCAGTAGTTAGTTTATTGATTTGAAAATATTTTTAGTTTAACCTGAGTAAGTATATTAATTTGTAAATATTTTAATTCAATTTGAGAAGTCTTTAAAAAGGACAAATAAATTAATATATTAATTTGAAAATTCTTTCTTTCATAGGAGAAGTCTTTAAAGACACGAGAAGTTAGTGTATTAACTTGTATATACTTTAGTTGTGCATGAGAAGCCTTAAAGAAAACAAGTAGCTAGTACATTAATTTGTGAATATAATTTATCATGAGAAGTCTTTAAAGAGACCAGTAGTTAGATTATTAATATGAAGTATTTTATTTTAATTTGAAAAGTCTGTGAAAAGGAATAATAGTTAATATATTAATTTGTAAATGTTTTAGTTTCATTTCGAAATCTTTGAAAATGATCAAAAGTTAGTATATTAATTTGCAAAATATTTTAGTGTGACATCAGAAATTTTAAAAATGACTAGAGGTCAGTTTATTTATGTCTAAATACTTTAGTTTAATTAAAAATGTCTATAAAATGGACCAGTGCATAGTATATTTATTTGTAAATATTCTAGATTCACTTGAGAAGTTTTTAAACAGACCAGTAGCTAGTGTATTAGTTTGTAAATATTTTACTTTCACATGAGAAGTCTCTAAAGGGACCAGAAGTAAGGAAATTAAGTTACAAATATTTCAATTTAATTTGAAAGCCTTTCAAAAGGAACAATAATTAGTATATTAATTTGCAAATATTTTAGTTTAAATAGAAAAGTTTTCAAAACGACCAGTAATTAGTATACTAATTTGTAAATATTATAGTTTAACTTGAGAAGTCTTTAAAAAGGACTAGTAGTTAATATATTGATTTGTGAATGTTTTAGTTTAATTTCAAAATCTTTGAATAGGACCAGTAGTGAGTATATTAATTTGTAAATATTTTAGTGCAACATCAGAAATCTTTAAAATTGACTAATGATTAATATCTAAATATTTTAGTTTCATTAAAAATGTCTTTAAAAAGGAACAGAAGTTGGTATAGTAATTTGTAAATATTATAATTTAACATGAGAAGTCTTCAGAAAGAGACCAGTAGTTAGTATACAATTATCTGAATATTATAGTGTATCTTGGAAAATTTTCAAAAAGTGACCAGTAGTTAGTATATTAATTTGTAACTGTTTAGATTAACATGAGAAATCTTCAAAAAGAGTCCAGTAGTTAGTATATTAATTTGTAAATGTTTAGATTAACATGAGAAATATTCAAAAAGAGTCCAGTAGTTAGTATATTAATTTGTAAATGTTTAGATTAACATGAGAAATATTCAAAAAGAGTCCAGTAGTTAGTATATTAATTTGTAAATGTTTAGATTAACATGAGAAATCTTCAGAAAGAGACCAGTAGTTAGTATATTAATTTGTAAATGTTTAGATTAACATGAGAAATCTTCAAAAAGAGTCCAGTAGTTAGTATATTAATTTGTAAATGTTTAGATTAACATGAGAAATATTCAAAAAGAGTCCAGTAGTTAGTATATTAATTTGTAAATGTTTAGATTAACATGAGAAATCTTCAAAAAGTGACCAGTAGTTAGTATATTAATTTGTAAATATTATTGTTTATTATGAGAAGTCTTTAAAAAGTGTCAGTACATACTATATTAATTTGTAAATATTCTACATTCACATGAAAAGTCTTCAAAGAGACTAGTAGTTTCTACATTATTTTTCATATATTTTAGTTTAAATTGGAAATCTTCAAAAAATCAGTAATTAATATGTTAATTTTAATTACTTTTGTTTAATTTTAGAAGTCTTTGAAAAGAATGTGTACCTAAGTAATAATTTGTAAATATTTTAAGTTAATATGATAAGTCTTTTAAAAAAACTAGAAGTTAATATATGAATTTGCAAATGATGTAGTTTAATTTGTGAAGGCTTTAAAAACTACGAGTACTTAGAATACTAATTTGTAAATGTTTTAGTGTAACATTGTCTTCAGAAATGACCTGTAGTTAGAATATTAATATGTAGATATTTTAATTTAAATTGAAAAGTCTTTAAAAAGGACCAGTACATAACATATTAGTTAGTAAATGATTTAGTTTAAGTTGAGAAGGCTTTAAAAAGATGATTACTTAGTATATTATTGTGTAGATATTTTAGTTTCATTTGAGAAGCTTTTAAAAATGACAAGTAGTTAGTATAGTAATTTGCAAATATTATAGGTTAATTTGGAAGGCTTTAGAAAGGACCAGTAGTTAGTAACTTAAGTTGAGGAAAATCTTTAAAAAGATCTAGTATTTAATGTAGTAATTTGTAAATACTTTAGTTTCACGTGAGAAGTGGTAGGTAGGTAGGTATTTCATGCTTATTAGCACCAAGCTACTAAGCTATCTGTGCCAAACAAGATTTAGTATACTATAATTATATGTGGAAATGAATGTAAAATATGTAAAATTAAGACCAGCCAGGAAGACGGAAGAATTAAGTTCAAACACGTGAGAAGTGTTTAAAAAAAACCAGTCGTAAGTATATTAATTTGTATATATTTTTGTGTAACTTAAAAAGTACTTGAAAAGGCCATTATTTACGATATTAATTTCTAACTATTTTAATTTATCTGGAGAAGTATTTAAAAATAAACAGTAGTTAAAATATTAACTAGTAAATAAACAAGTTAGAATATTAATTTGTACTTATTTTAGTTTAATTTAAGAAGTGTATAACAATTACCACTAGTTAATATATTAATTTGTATATATTTTAGTTTCACATTAGAAGTGATTAAAGTAATTAGGTTATCAATTTATTAATATTTAGATTTAATATGAAAAGTTTTTAAAAAGGACCAGTAATTAGTATATTATTTTTGGAAATATTATAGTTTATAATGAGAAGTCTGCAAAAAGTAATAGTAACTAGTACATTAATATGTGAATATTATAGTTTATCATGAGAAGTCTTCAAAAAGTAACAGTAATTAATATATTAATTTCTGAATTAGATAGTTTATCATGAGAAGTCTTCAAAAAGTAACAGTAATGAGTTTATTAATTTGTGAATATTTTAGTTTATAACTAGAGAAGTATTCGAAAAGGTAGAGTTGTTTGTTTATCAATTTATCAATATTTAGATTTAATATTAGAAGTCTTTAAAAAGGATTAGTAATTAGTATATTTATTTGTGAATATTAGAGTTTGTCATGAGAAGTCTTTGAAAAGTAAAAAAACTAGTATCTTAATTTGTGAATATTATAGTTTATTATGAGAAGTCTTCAAAAGGTCTGGTAACTAGTATACTAATTTGTGAATATTATAGTTTAACATGAGAAGCCTTAAAAAAGTAATACTAACTAGTATATTAAATTGTGAATATTATAGTTTATAACTAGGGAAATATTTGAAAAGGAAAAGTAGTAAATTTATCAATTTATTAATATTTAGATTTAATATGAGAAGTCTTTCAAAAGGACCAGTTATTAGTATATTAATTTGTGAATGTTATAGTTTATCATGAGAAGTCTTTGAAAAGTAAAAAAACTAGTATATTAATTTCTGAATATTATAGTTTATCATGAGAAGTCTTCAAAAAGTAACAGAAACTAGTTTATTAATTTGTTAATATTATAGTTTATCATAATAAAATACAGTAATTGGTATTTTAATTTGGGAATATTATAGTTTATCATGAGAAATATTCAAAAAGTAACAGTAACTAGTGTATTAAATTGTGAATATTATAGTTTATCATGAGAAGTCTTCAAAAAGTAACAGTAACTAGTGTATTAAATTGTGAATATTATAGTTTATAACTAGTGATGCATTTGAAAAGGAAAAGTTGTAAATTTATCAATTTTTCTTAATATTTAGATTTAATATGAGAAGTCTTTAAAAAGGACCATTAATTAGTATATTAATTTTTAAATATTATAGTTTATCATAAGTCTTCAATTAGAGGCACTAACTAGTATATTAATTTGTGAATATTATAGTTTATCATGAGAAGTCTTCAAAAAGTAACAGTAACAAGTTTATTAATGTGTGAATAGTGTAGTTTATCATGAGAAAACTTTAAAAATAACAGTATCTAGTAAATTAATTTTTGAGTATTATAGTTTATCATGAGAAGTCTTCAAAAAGTAACTGTAATTAGTATGTTAATTTGTGAATATTACACTTTATAACTAGCGAAGTATTCGAAAAGGAAAAGTAGTTAGTTTATCAATTTATTAATATTTAGATTTAATATGAGAAGTCTTTATAAAGGACCAGTTATTAGTATATCAATTTCTGAATATCATAGTTTATAGTGAGAAGTCTTCAAAAAGTAACAGTAATTAGCATATTAATTTCTGAATATTACAGTTTATCATGAGAAGTTTTCAAAACGAACAGTAATTAATATACTAATTTGTGAATTTTATAGTATATCATGGGAAGTCTTCAAAAAGTAACAGTAATTGGTATTTTAATTTGGGAATATTATAGTTTATCATGAGAAATATTCAAAAAGTAACAGTAACCAGTTTATTAATTTGTAAATATTAGTTTATCATGAAGACTTCAAAAAGTAAGAGTATCTAATCTATTAAAGCTGGTATATTAATTTTTTAGTATTTGAGTTAACATAAGAAGTTTTCAGGAAGCTACCATAATTGATATATTAGTTTATAAATATTTCAGTTTATATAGAAAGACCAGTTGTTAGTGTATTAATTTGTAAGTATATTAAAGTGTAACTCGAGAAGTCCTTGAAAAGAATCACTTGTTAGTGTATTAAGATGTAAATATTTTATTGTCATGTGAGAAGTCTTTTAAAATGATCAGTAGCTCGTACATTAATTTGTAGATATTTTAGTTTAATTTGAGAAGTGTTTGAACAGAAAGATCCTATCATCTATTACTGACGTATGTCGGGTTCTTCCAATAACAGTGAAGAGATTTGTAAGAACCAGTGACGTATGTCGGGTTCTTCCAATAACAGTGAAAAGATTTGTAAGAACCAGTACGTCGATCAGAGGAATATTTGATGACGTAACTTGCAAGTAATGAAAAAAACAAATGTTTTAATTTTTTCAGAACATTTCTAGAAGAACAATGCGTAAGAATGTATGAACAGATTCATGACTTTATATGAACATACTTGTTCTGTGACCTTTAACCTTAAGACGGAGAAACCTCACCGGTTTGCAATCTTTGAGATTATTTTTGCTGCACACTGCCATATGTAACACGTAGCTGAACCTGTGAATAACGTCAAGCAAACAGGGGAAGGGGTTCGAATCCTGATTATATTCTATGTCTACATATATGATTTCATTCCTGTAAACTGTAACCTTACCACCATACGTATTTAGTCAAAGTTTGCAAGAAAACTGAGTTACGGAGGATTAGAGAAAGCGAAAGCTAGTTTGTTACACCAGTGTTGTTTTCACTTGGTTTATCCATGAACGTCGATGGTGGTGAACTCGAGAGACTTTAAGCAACACTCGCATCCGCCTTTTCTCACCCGCTAAGCTTACAACTATCTCCCGTCAATATATATACGAGATTCTAGGGACTCGAGCACCACGTGCGATTATGTCCGGGGTCGCGGGCTGCTGTACCTAATTACTGCCAGGCATGCCGGATCTAGGGGAGTGGCTAGCTACAGCTGACACAGGTTCCATACGAAATGAGGCGCGTGCAAGTTGGACACAACCATTTCTATACTCCTAGTTCACGTGCGGTTTCTCTCGCTCCTCCAAGACACCCCCACAGTCAAGGACAAAACACACGGGCAATCAACGAATGACGTAATATTTATCATATATACTGCACTTCTTCTACAATCTTCCAGCATTCACGTATGAGAGATTATAGAAGTGTAACACGCAACTTTCCTTTGTCGTCTGGTGTAATAGTTTATCGGTATCCAGGTTCTACTTTCCTTTGTCGTCTGGTGTAACAGTTTATTAGTATCTATGTTCTACTTTCTTTTATCGTCTGGTGTAATAGTTCATCAGTATCTGTGTTCTACTTTCTTTTATCGTCTGGTGTAATAGTTCATCAGTATCTGTGTTCTACTTTCTTTTATCGTCTGGTGTAATAGTTCATCAGTATCTGTGTTCTACTTTCTTTTATCGTCTGGTGTAATAGTTCATCAGTATCTGTGTTCTACTTTCTTTTATCGTCTGGTGTAATAGTTCATCAGTATCTGTGTTCTACTGTCTTTTATCGTCTGGTGTAATAGTTCATCAGCATCTATGTTCTACTTTCTTTTATCGTCTGGTGTAACAGTTCATCAGTATCCATGTTCTACTTTCCTTTGTCGTCTGGTGTAATAGTTTATCGGTATCTATGTTCTACTGTCTTTTATCGTCTGGTGTAATAGTTCATCAGTATCTGTGTTCTACTTTCTTTTATCGTCTGGTGTAATAGTTCATCAGTATCTGTGTTCTACTTTCTTTTATCGTCTGGTGTAATAGTTCATCAGTATCTGTGTTCTACTGTCTTTTATCGTCTGGTGTAATAGTTCATCAGTATCTGTGTTCTACTTTCTTTTATCGTCTGGTGTAATAGTTCATCAGCATCTATGTTCTACTTTCTTTCATCGTCTGGTGTAATAGTTCATCAGTATCTGTGTTCTACTTTTTTTTATCGTCTGATGTAATAGTTCATCAGCATCTATGTTCTACTTTCTTTTATCGTCTGGTGTAACAGTTCATCGGTATCCATGTTCTACTTTCTTTTATCGTCTGGTGTAATAGTTCATCAGTATCTATGTTCTACTTTCTTTTATCGTCTGGTGTAACAGTTCATCAGTATCCATGTTCTACTTTCCTCTGTCGTCTGGTGTGATAGTTTATCGGTATCTATGTTCTACTGTCTTTTATCGTCTGGTGTAATAGTTCATCAGTATCTGTGTTCTACTTTCTTTTATCGTCTGGTGTAATAGTTCATCAGCATCTATGTTCTACTTTCTTTCATCGTATGGTGTAATAGTTCATCAGTATCTGTGTTCTACTTTCTTTTATCGTCTGATGTAACAGTTCATCAGCATCTATGTTCTACTTTCTTTTATCGTCTGGTGTAGCAGTTCATCAGTATCCATGTTCTACTTTCTTTTATCGTCTGGTGTAATAGTTCATCAGTATCTATGTTCTACTTTCTTTTATCGTCTGGTATAATAGTTCATCAGTATCTGTGTTCTACTTTCTTTTATCGTCTGGTGTAATAGTTCATCAGTATCTGTGTTCTACTGTCTTTTATCGTCTGGTGTAATAGTTCATCAGTATCTATGTTCTACTTTCTTTTATCGTCTGGTGTAACAGTTCATCAGTATCCATGTTCTACTTTCCTTTGTCGTCTGGTGTAATAGTTTATCGGTATCTATGTTCTACTTTCTTTTATCGTCTGGTGTAACAGTTCATCCGTATTTCTTCACTTCACATATTCAACACTACAACAATATTTGTTCACATAGTAACAGTTACTGGGTGTAACTACAGTATCTAACTCCATGTGTAAAGGTCTTCACTAGGTGTAACTACAGTATATAACTCCATGTGTAAAGTTCTTCACTAGGTGTAACTACAGTATCTAGCTCCATGTGTAAAGTTCTTCACTGAATGTAATTACAGAATCTAACTTCATGTGTAAAGTTCTTCACTGAATGTAATTACAGAATCTAACTTCATGTGTAAAGGTCTTCACTAAATGTAACTACAGTATCTAACTCCATGTGTAAAGTTCTTCACTGAATGTAATTACAGAATCTAACTTCATGTGTAAAGTTCTTCACTAAATGTAACTACAGTATCTAATTCCATGTGTAAAGATCTTCACTAGGTGTAACTACAGTATCTATCTCCATGTGTAAAGTTCTTCACTAGGTGTAACTACAGTATGTAACTCCATGTGTAAAGTTCTTCACAAGGTGTAACTACAGTATCTAACTTCATGTGTAAAGTTCTTCACTAGGTGTAACTACAGTATCTAACTTCATGTGTAAAGTTCTTCACTAGGTGTAACTACAGTATCTAACTCCATGTGTAAAGTTCTTCACCAGGTGTAACTACAGTATCTAACTCCATGTGTAAAGTTCTTCACTAGGTGTAACTACAGTATCTAACTTCATGTGTAAAGTTCTTCACTAGGTGTAACTACAATATCTGACTTCATGTGTAAAGTTCTTCACCAGGTGTAACTACAGTATCTAACTCCATGTGTAAAGTTCTTCACTAGGTGTAACTACAGTATCTAACTTCATGTGTAAAGTTCTTCACTAGGTGTAACTACAGTATCTAACTCCATGTGTAAAGTTCTTCACCAGGTGTAACTACAATATCTGACTTCATGTGTAAAGTTCTTTACTAGGTGTAACTACAGTATGTAACTCCATGTGTAAAGTTCTTCACAAGGTGTAACTACAGTATCTAACTTCATGTGTAAAGTTCTTCACTAGGTGTAACTACAGTATCTAACTTCATGTGTAAAGTTCTTCACTAGGTGTAATTACAGTATCTAACTCCATGTGTAAAGTTCTTCACTAGGTGTAACTACAATATCTCACTTCATGTGTAAAGTTCTTCACTAGATGTAACGACAGTATCTAACTCCATGTGTAAAGTTCTTCACTAGGTGTAACTACAGTATCTAACTTCATGTGTAAAGTTCTTCACTAGGTGTAACTACAGTATCTAACTTCATGTGTAAAGGTCTTCACTAGGTGTAACTACAGTATCTAACTCCATGTGTAAAGTTCTTCACTAGGTGTAACTACAGTATTTAACTTCATGTGTAAAGTTCTTCACTAGGTGTAACTACAGTATCTAACTTCATGTGTAAAGGTCTTCACTAGGTGTAACTACAGTATCTTACTTCATGTGTAAAGTTCTTCACCAGTTGTAACTACAATATCTGACTTCATGTGTAAAGTTCTTCACTAGGTGTAACTACAGTATGTAATTCCATGTGTAAAGGTCTTCACTAGGTGTAACTACAGTATCTAACTCCATGTGTAAAGTTCTTCACTAGGTGTAACTACAGTATCTTACTTCATGTGTAAAGTTCTTCACCAGTTGTAACTACAATATCTGACTTCATGTGTAAAGTTCTTCACTAGGTGTAACTACAATATCTCACTTCATGTGTAAAGTTCTTCACTAGATGTAACGACAGTATCTAACTCCATGTGTAAAGTTCTTCACTAGGTGTAACTACAGTATCTAACTTCATGTGTAAAGTTCTTCACTAGGTGTAACTACAGTATCTAACTCCATGTATAAAGTCCTTCACACTGTGTAAGTACAGTGTCCACTCTGTAAACTGGTGTACACGTAAGAGTGAAGGATGTTATAAACAGAGTGGACACTGTACTTACACCTACTGAAGAACTTTATGAACATAGTGGACACTGTTCTAACACAGTGTGAAGGATGTTATAAACAGAGTGGACACTGTACTAACACAGTGTGAAGGATGTTATAAACAGAGTGGACACTGTACTAACACAGTGTGAAGGATGTTATAAACAGAGTGGACACTGTTCTAACACAGTGTGAAGGATGTTATAAATAGAGTGGACACTGTACTAACACAGTGTGAAGGATGTTATAAACAGAGTGGACACTGTACTTACACCTACTGAAGAACGGTATGAACATAGTAGACACTGTACTAACACAGTGTGAAGGATGTTATAAACAGAGTGAACACTGTACTAACACAGTGTGAAGGATGTTATAAACAGAGTGGACACTGTACTAACACAGTGTGAAGGATGTTATAAACAGAGTGGACACTGTACTCACACCTACTGAAGAACTTTATGAACATAGTGGTAAACTGGTGTACAGATGAGAGTGGATGTGATTTATATTTACGTTACTCTATATTTTATGTTGACGATGTTTGGCCAGGAAAGTGATCACTAAAGTATGGGATTTAATTAAAAATTGGACAGCAATTAGTGATGTAAATAATAATTTATAATAACGCATTGTGAAAAGTAAATTTACTTAAATAATTACCCGAAACTTTAATTAATTTAGGTTGGAATTCTTTGTCTTGTCCGTACATATGTAGCATGTAGAATGTTTGGATGTTACAAAAAACATTGTATGACCTTAAAGTATCTAATACTTTAATATATATATGTATTATATAGAATGTTTGGATGTTACAAAAAACATTGTATGACCTTAAAGTATCTAATACTTTAATATATATATGTAGTATATAGAATGTTTGGATGTTACAAAAAACATTGTATGACCTTAAAGTATCTAATACTTTAATATATATATGTAGTATATAGAATGTTTGATGTTACAAAAAACATTGTATGACCTTAAAGTATCTAATACTTTAATATATATATGTAGTATATAGAATGTTTGGATGTTACAAAAAACATTGTATGACCTTAAAGTATCTAATACTTTAATATAAATATGTAGTATATAGAATGTTTGGATGTTACAAAAAACATTGTATGACCTTAAAGTATCTAATACTTTAATATATATATGTAGTATATAGAATGTTTGGATGTTACAAAAAACATTGTATGACCTTAAAGTATCTAATACTTTAATATATATATGTAGTATATAGAATGTTTGGATGTTACAAAAAACATTGTATGACCTTAAAGTATCTAATTTCATATGATACTTATTATGAGTGTTTAATTTGAATTTTATGAAACGTAATAAAGACAAAGTTTTCATAACAGTTCATTTTGTCTTTGGGAGGTTCTTTAAAGACAAGATTCGATTTTCTTCTGAAATTTGTGAAATGAATCTTTAATAATCCATACTTTGTACTATAAAGCACTCGCTGTTTTTACGTTTATGAGGGATATGTTAAAATAGAATATTGATTACAAGTTATACATTTTTATCCTCAAGAACAGTACAATAATTGCTTGAAATTGATCTTTCTACGCATGCTCGGAAAGAAATGTAAGGCTATTGTTTAGTAAATATTAAGTTAAGTAAAAATTCACACTGTGATCACAACTTGTATTAAACCCTACTTTTAGTGACGTATGAATGTGAGCCACCGTGTGGCAGGTTTTAATATTTCAGAAATTTGTTAAGTGTGTTTATCTGGTTATAGAGAAAGCTACATTGGGTTATTATCTGCGTTCACTATAGAGAATAGAACACCAGGTGGAGTGTCTCACTGGGGACACTATTTCATAACGAATGATAGGAATGTTTTCTTTAAACTTTTCCATGGAAAGGTTTGTTCTGACAGTGAATAAAAGTGTCTTAACGGATCAGAGATGTATTTAAATCTATGAAATGTTCCATTGTTTTATTGTTTTGAAAATATATATCTTGTTTAATCTATAGAAATGAGTGTCTTGGACGAGAAACCATCAACTATGGAATTTCTCAAAATCTGAAGGAACTAAAAGTTATTGAAGTTTGAACTGACTAAGGAAAGGATCAGTCGCAAGTCTATCGATTTGAACTGATTAAGGAAAGGATCAGTCACAAGTCTATCGATTTGAACTGATTAAGGAAAGGATCAGTCACAAGTCTATCGAGTTGAACTGACTAAGGAAAGGATCAGTCGCAAGTCTATCGATTTGAACTGACTAAGGAAAGGATCAGTCGCAAGTATATCGATTTGAACTGACTAAGGAAAGGATCAGTCGCAAGTCTATCGATTTGAACTGACTAAGGAAAGGATCAGTCGCAAGTCTATCGATTTGAACTGACTAAGGAAAGGATCAGTCGCAAGTCTATCGATTTGTTTGCAAGTCATTTTTAACTTTGTTGGTAAATTATGGTTGGATTGGTTGTAGGCTACCAGGACGACAAACACCGTTGTCTGTATAAGGTTATCTGTTAATCTAAATATGTACGATGTTGTCAGAGGATTTGGAATCAAATAATAGCGCCGTGTTGGAGCAGTGGGTTTGGAGTCAAATACTAGCTCCGTGTTGAAGCAGATTAGTGACAGAGAAAGTATATCTTGTGGCCAATAGTGTTGTGAGAAGGTAGTAATTGAGCCAATAGTGTTGTAGTACTTCAATTACCACCTTCTCACAAGAGACAACCCGAAACTAATTACAGCGACAAACAACTTATAGGGGTAACGACCCCTCGAGCTATATTCGCTCCACAACATTTACCCCTGAGTTAAGCCTAACTACCACTTTCAAACCACAAACTTCCAAACCGGTCAAACACCCACGTCACAGAAAGCAAGCTTGTGGGTATAGAATGTAACACACTATAGAACGTGCCACGATGTGTGATGACGTACGAATCTACTTATATTCCTGTTAGATGTATTTCTCTATTCCTTAGAATATGTAGACTCATTTCGCTCTGCCACCACTCAAACCAGATCACGTGAGTATTCAGTGTTAAATATAATGTGTTATGTTGTTATAACAAACAGTGGCAATCTGGGACATTCAGGGTTACAATGATGTTAAACATTTAAAAAAAATGAACTGATGATGGAACTGGAACTAAACATCATAGAAACACAAATGTAGAATACGACAGTTTCAACTTGTGTTTCTACAACAGACAGTTAAATAAACTCTCTCTGAACCATCAAATAAACTCTTCCTTAAGAATCTAGCAAAAAATGATGTGAACGTTTCTCTAACACTTGTAAAAATGAGAAAATACTAAGTTACAAAGTATCAGATATATACAACACTGTGTAGTGTAAGGATATGTATCTGATATCTTTGTGTAGTGTAAGGTTGTACACCTGATATCTCTATCTTTATATGAGTAATGTAAGGTTGTACATCATATCTTTATGTGTAGTGTAAGGTTGTTCATCTGATGTCTTTATGTGTTGTGTAAGGTTGTACATCTGATATCTTTATGTGTTGTGTAAGGTTGTACATCTGATATCTTTGTGTAGTGTAAGGTTGTACACCAGATATCTCTATCTTTATATGAGTAATGTAAGGCTGTTCATCTGATATCTTTATGTGTAGTGTAAGGTTGTACACCTGATATCTCTATCTTTATATGAGTAATGTAAGGCTGTTCATCTGATATCTTTATGTGTAGTGTAAGGTTGTACACCTGATATCTCTATCTTTATATGAGTAATGTAAGGCTGTTCATCTGATATCTTTATGTGTAGTGTAAGGTTGTTCATCTGATGTGTTTATGTGTAGTGTAAGGTTGTACATCTGATATCTTTGTGTAGTGTAAGGTTGCACATCATATCTTTGTGTAGTGTAAGGTTGTACATCTGATTTCTTTCTGTAGTGTAAGGTTGTACATCTGATTTCTTTCTGTAGTGTAAGGTGGAACATCTGACATCTCTATGTTTGTGTGTAGCGTAAGGTTGTACATCTGACATCTCTGTGTTTGTGTGTAGCGTAAGGTTGTACATCTGACATCTCTGTGTTTGTGTGTAGCGTAAGGTTGTACATCTGACATCTCTATGTTTGTGTGTAGCGTAAGGTTGTACATCTGACATCTCTGTGTTTATGTGTAGTGTAAGGTTGTACATCTGACATCTCTGTGTTTGTGTGTAGCGTAAGGTTGTACATCTGACATCTCTGTGTTTATGTGTAGTGTAAGGTTGTACATCTGACATCTCTGTGTTTGTGTGTAGCGAAAGGTTGTACATCTGACATCTCTGTGTTTGTGTGTAGCGTAAGGTTGTACATCTGACATCTCTGTGTTTGTGTGTAGCGTAAGGTTGTACATCTGACATCTCTGTGTTTGTGTGTAGCGTAAAGTTGTACATCTGACATCTCTGTGTTTGTGTGTAGCGTAAGGTTGTACATCTGACATCTCTGTGTTTGTGTGTAGCGTAAGGTTGTACATCTGACATCTCTATGTTTGTGTGTAGCGTAATGTTGTACATCTGACATCTCTGTGTTTGTGTGTAGCGTAAGGTTGTACATCTGACATCTCTATGTTTGTGTGTAGCGTAAGGTTGTACATCTGACATCTCTATGTTTGTGTGTAGCGTAAGGTTGTACATCTGACATCTATGTTTGTGTGTAGCGTAAGGTTGTACATCTGACATCTCTGTGTTTGTGTGTAGCGTAAAGTCGTACATCTGACATCTCTGTGTTTGTGTGTAGCGTAAGGTTGTACATCTGACATCTCTGTGTTTGTGTGTAGCGTAAGGTTGTACATCTGACATCTCTGTGTTTGTGTGTAGCGTAAGGTTGTACATCTGACATCTCTATGTTTGTGTGTAGCGTAAGGTTGTACATCTGACATCTATGTTTGTGTGTAGCGTAAGGTTGTACATCTGACATCTCTGTGTTTGTGTGTAGCGTAAAGTCGTACATCTGACATCTCTGTGTTTGTGTGTAGCGTAAGGTTGTACATCTGACATCTCTGTGTTTGTGTGTAGCGTAAGGTTGTACATCTGACATCTCTGTGTTTGTGTGTAGCGTAAGGTTGTACATCTGACATCTCTATGTTTGTGTGTAGCGTAAGGTTGTACATCTGACATCTCTGTGTTTGTGTGTAGCGTAAAGTTGTACATCTGACATCTCTGTGTTTGTGTGTAGCGTAAGGTTGTACATCTGACATCTCTGTGTTTGTGTGTAGCGTAAGGTTGTACATCTGACATCTCTGTGTTTGTGTGTAGCGTAAGGTTGTACATCTGACATCTCTATGTTTGTGTGTAGCGTAAGGTTGTACATCTGACATCTCTATGTTTGTGTGTAGCGTAAGGTTGTACATCTGACATCTATGTTTGTGTGTAGTGTAAGGTTGTACATCTGACATCTCTATGTTTGTGTGTAGTGTAAGGTTGTGCACCATTGTTGGTTCATATTACGTTACAACAATTTTCGCACCTTACCTTCTTTTATCCCTCAGTTAATGTAATGTGATTACTGCTTGTTGAATTTGAATATTTATGTATATGACTTGTGGGTAGAAAAGTCATTTTGGTAAATAGTATGTTATAACACGTCAGACGTATTGAGTCTGACAAAGTTAGTTAAGGGTGTGGCCAGTCTCCTGCTGAGTGACTTTTGACCCATATGTCTTAGCCTAATAATGACAGACAGAGTTTCAGAAAAAACTAGTAGTTGGATAAAGTAGTTACGTGTTACGATTTCAATACCATGGTACTCGGGGGAAAAAATACCAAATTAACCTGACAGTGCGGGTTTGAGAATAGTTTCATAGAGGACCGGCAGGAGGCGCACACCTGGATCTAGACAAATCAACGGGTGGCTTGCGACGTTTTATCTGTCTTCCTTTGTGTCTGTTTCAAGTAGTTTCTATTATCATGGAAATGTGCATGTTCAACGTCAGACACAGGCGATGTCTTTTTTAGACCCGTTTCTGCTTGACATCTTAAAAAGTTTGTTGTTTTTTTTCATGTAGTTTAGATGTTTTGGTAAGTGAAAAGGGGTTTGCCATGGCAACTTGTTAATAGGATACACATAACGATAAAAGTGAGACGACTTGCCAAGGCTGCCCTTGTCTATTCGGGTCGCTTTAGTGGCTCGTTTATCAATTTCCCCCTACGGAAAAACTCAGTAGACACTTGCATGTGTTCATTTTCAAAAACCACGTGAGGTAGGTTTGGATCGAAAATCTTCATAACCAACGAACTCACACTGGCATATGGTTGATTGTCGATTGAAAATAAGAGGCCCAGACGACAGTTCGCTTGTTCGACCGCGGAGAATTTATTAGATACTGAGAAAGTGCGCGAAAACCACCAACAGAAATATTTCACTGACACAGCAGATAAAACCATTTCTGATTGAACTGTACACTCAGAGAGACGTTACTGATCGTTTCTTGCGTTTCTCTAATTTTTACACATCTTAATACTAGAAAATAATGGCTCCTACTACAACTAGTTCAGTGGAACCTTTTTAATAATACGCTACACAAGAGGGCGCTGATTCCAATCATTTTATTTAACGATCTCTTTGCTTTGTTAAGTCCATAGCAATACAGTGCTATCTTTGCCCAGTGCACTGCAGGTACTCAAACCCAATTTCTAGCATTATAAGACACCAGACCCACGGAAAAGCCATGGACAAAGGGGAACAATCCTGGATATATTATCAGCCGTCGGATGTACGGCTAAGTTGAAGGGGTGGAGACGAGTCCTGGGAGAATGATCCTTCAAATAATTTCTGCAATAATCCGACAATTTATAAAAAAAAACAGCTTCTTTTTTTTTACAGGTAGATGGAGCGTCATACGCTTGATGTTCGGCACAAACAAGTGAAATTGACTAGTAATAACTAGACTTCTTTCTTTTAGTGTTCCTTAACCTACGTAACATCTCTTGATGGTTTTCATGTCAGAGTTTTCAATTCTCTCCTCTTATTGCCGCTACTATAAAAACGCCATCATTCATTAAATTTTAACACGACTGTCATTTTCAAACTTTAAAGAACGCCGTCTAGTGTCAGCTCGGTCAAAATCCCAATGGTTTTCTAATAATATACAAGACAACTGCTGTCTAAAAACTCTGGCTAACGCAACATTTTTGTTGTGGGTAAGAGTAGAGACGAGGGATCACAAGGACGAGAAGTATATTCAAGAGTTTACGCGACTGTTAAAAAGTCTCCAACTACCATACCTTTAACTCCAATCGAGAAAGAGCACGTTCAATGAGCTCTGGAGACACGTGAGAACCAAGCTGTGATAGCTGTAACTGCTTGTTTTGGTAATACAAGAACAGCACTCGGTACCAATCACAAGAACCTCTACTCGTGGGGTCACATTCCTTTCCAATGACCCATGACAGCACGGTGGCTCAAGTAGCACAGCCAATATCTGCTTAGCTAACACTTTCCAAGAATGACAGATCCTACTTACGTCGTGTTGACTAATCATTCTTGGGAAGTCGAGTTGGACTTGGAATTGAGAGCCGTATTGGTTTTCAGGCTTAGCTGGTTACTGTATCAACTGGATCATTAACAGATCTAAATGTTTTGGTTTAACGTCTGTTTATATTTCGAGTTCATCTCAAGTTTCTGCCGATAATACGCCTAACTTCCCTGTGTCACTTCTCATAAGGTTATAACACTTTATCACTCGTACAAAGTCACTCTGTGTTACTTGTTGTAAAGTTATCACTATCTCTCACTCCTTTATAAAGTCACTTTGTGTTACTTGTTATAAAATTATCACTATCTCTCACTCATTACAAAGTCACTATGTGTTACTTGTTATAAAGTTATCACTATCTCTCACTCATTACAAAGTCTCTTTGTATCTTAAGACGAATAGTATGGGTATTAAAAGTCTCTTTGTAGTTGTTTTAAAGTCACCACTATCTCGTTACAAAGTCTGTATCTGTAGCACAACAGTGATGACTGAGTCAGAAAATATAATGACACTTTTAAATATTCTAAACTCTCAAACAGGAAATTACCGAGTTATAAGTACGATTTGTAATAGGAATTGTCTACTCGTGATCTTACTTAAGTTCTGACCCATTAGGCACGAAATGTACTATTCAGAAGTTTCCCATGACCGTTCAAACATGAATGTGTTAATATAGCATAGCTTTATTTGTGGTAGAGGTTTACTGGAAAGACAATTTCGTTATAAACAGGTGATTTTCAGGTGTGATATCTCGTTATAGAGGTTTAAGGAGTTATATTTTGTATTCACTAAACATTAATGGGTTTAAGTGTTTATATCCTTATTTCACTAAGCATAGACAGGTTTAAGGGGTTATAGCTTTCTTTCACTAAATGTTAAGGGGTTAAATGACAGTTAAAAGATACAGTGAAGTGCTGTAATAAGTGGAGATACAGTGAAGTGCTGTAATAAGTGGAAGCTAGAGTGAAGTGCTGTAATAAGTGTAAGATACAGTGAAGTGCTGTAATAAGTGGAGATACAGTGAAGTGCTGTAATAAGTGGAAAATACAGTGAAGTGCTGTAATAAGTGGAAAATACAGTGAAGTGCTGTAATAAGTGGAAGATACAGTGAAGTGCTGTAATAAGTGGAAGCTAGAGTGAAGTGCTGTAATAAGTGTAAGATACAGTGAAGTGCTGTAATATGTGGAAGATACAGTGAAGTGCTGTGATAAGTGTAAGATACAGTGAAGTGCTGTAATAAGTGCAGATACAGTGAAGTGCTGTAATAAGTGTAAGATACAGTGAAGTGCTGTAATAAGTGTAAGATACAGTGAAGTGCTGTAATAAGTGGAAGATACAGTGAAGTGCTGTAATAAGTGGAAAATACAGTGAAGTGCTGTAATAAGTGGAAGATACAGTGAAGTGCTGTGATAAGTGGAAGATACAGTGAAGTGCTGTAATAAGTAGAAGATACAGTGAAGTGCTGTAATAAGTAGAAGATACAGTGAAGTGCTGTGATAAGTGTAAGATACAGTGAAGTGCTGTAATAAGTAGAAGATACAGTGAAGTGCTGTAATAAGTAGAAGATACAGTGAAGTGCTGTGATAAGTGCAAGATACAGTGAAGTGCTGTAATAAGTGGAAAATACAGTGAAGTGCTGTAATACGTGTAAGATACAGTGAAGTGCTGTGATAAGTGTAAGATACAGTGAAGTGCTGTAATAAGTAGAAGATACAGTGAAGTGCTGTGATAAGTGTAAGATACAGTGAAGTGCTGTAATAAGTGGAAAATACAGTGAAGTGCTGTAATAAGTGTAAGATACAGTGAAGTGCTGTAATAAGTGTAAGATACAGTGAAGTGCTGTAATAAGTAGAAGATACAGTGAAGTGCTGTAATAAGTAGAAGATACAGTGAAGTGCTGTAATAAGTGTAAGATACAGTGAAGTGCTGTAATAAGTGGAAGATACAGTGAAGTGCTGTAATAAGTGGAGATACAGTGAAGTGCTGTAATATGTGTAAGATACAGTGAAGTGGTGTAATACGTGTAAGATACAGTGAAGTGCTGTAATAAGTAGAAGATACAGTGAAGTGCTGTAATAAGTGGAAGATACAGTGAAGTGCTGTTATAAGTGGAAGATAAATATATTGTTACGAAATGTTAGATAAATAAAAAAAATATTTTAACAACATTCATACACAAAATCAAGGTTTAATACAAATCACATGAATCACACTTAGATTTTATACAGATGAATAAGGATCACTTTAATAACACACGTGAATCACACCAAGATTTTATACAGATGAATAAGGATTATTTTAATAACACACGTGAATCACGCCTAGATTTTATACAGATGAATAAGGATTATTTTAATAACACACGTGAATCACACCTAGATTTTATACAGATGAATAAGGATTATTTTAATAACACACGTGAATCACACCTAGATTTTATACAGATGAATAAGGATTATTTTAATAACACACGTGAATCACGCCTAGATTTTATACAGATGAATAAGGATTATTTTAATAACACGTGAATCACACCTAGATTTTATACAGATGAATAAGGATTATTTTAATAACACACGTGAATCACACCTAGATTTTATACAGATGAATAAGGATTATTTTAATAACACACGTGAATCACACCAAGATTTTATACAGATGAATAAGGATTATTTTAATAACACACGTGAATCACACCTAGATTTTATACAGATGAATAAGGATTATTTTAATAACACACGTGAATCACACCAAGATTTTATACAGATGAATAAGGATTATTTTAATAACACACGTGAATCACACCTAGATTTTATACAGATGAATAAGGATTATTTTAATAACACACGTGAATCACACCTAGATTTTATACAGATGAATAAGGATTATTTTAATAACACACGTGAATCACACCAAGATTTTATACAGATGAATAAGGATTATTTTAATAACACACGTGAATCACACCAAGATTTTATACAGATCACTAAAGGATCATTTTAATGACTTACGCCACCACATTAACTCCTGACTTTTATTCCAGTGTAAAGTTAGTATTTCAGCACCACTGGTGACATGACCTTTGTCCATGCTTATAATAATGTAAGACTCTCTATTTACTAACTTCTGCCACCTGTTTATTGGTAGCTTCTTTAGTTACACTCTTGAAATTCCAAAGAATATTTGTATACATTACTGTTGGCTTATTAGCTCAATATTTCTCTGATAAGCTTCCAGTGACAGAGAGCTGAAAGCATTGAACCCTTGACCGGCGCCTGATCTGTCAGAAGTAAAGGAGGGAAGTGGCATCACCGACCGCCTCTGCCACGTATCTCAAGTTACACGTGCTGGGGACGCATGGAGCACGTACGTCAAGAGGCCATTAACAGTCGACACGCAGCTGTTGAAAGACGTCACGTGAACTATGCCTTCTTAACTTCAATCGTTAAACCAATCAACTATTCACTCTCATTTAATGTCGTATTAAACTTGTTGACGTTTTTATTCTTGTGTAAAATAAATCAACATTAAGTAGAAGCAGCAAAATATTTGAAACCTTAAAACATTTCTTTTAAATATTTTATTTACGAAAAAATATAAATATAAATAAATATAGTTGTGTGGTTTGTTTGGAATTTCGTGCAAAGCTGCAGGTGGGTTATCCGAGCTAGTCATCCCTAATTTAGCAATGCATGACTAGAGGGGAAGTCAGTGAGTCATCACCACCCACCGCAAACTCTTGGACTACTCTTTTACCAACGAATAATGCGATTGATCGTAACATTGTAATACCTCCACGGCTGAAAGAGCGAGCACGTTTGGTGTAACAGGGATTCGAACCCGCGACACAGAAATTACGAGTAGAGTGTCTTAACCACAAAAACATTGGAGAGAGGAACTGTTGATAATTGAAAAATATATTATTGTTTGTTTTTGTCACACAGCCAGGATTATAAAATACTGAACAGATAAAGACAAGATCAGATAGATAAAACATGGACGTATATTTATATAAATCAATATATTTATATTAAAAACAACTCTACTATGCCTATTCACACTTCAGAAAGAGTGTCCATTTCTTTTAAACTATGAATTCTACTCGGACAATAAACGAATAAATTGTTTTATCTTAATTTCCAGAGAACCACGTCTTTATATGGTGTTCATTCATCAGATAAACAAAACTCACGGCACAGATCGAAATAAATATCATTTGTTCTGAGTCAGAACAATCGGTTTGTTTCAGGAGTTTACATGGCGATTTATCTTTATTAAAACAAAATGGTCCAAAGTCGTAACTACATGTTATGGTACAATACAGAAAACGTTTTTCAACTCTTGAAACTCAAAAACTGTGGAAAGAAGACGCTGAAAAAGTAGGGTTAATTTCAAAATTACAATATTTAAATAAACTAATTTTGATACTACAGTATGAACATCTAACAAACTAACATTAGAACAGATGTTTATGAACGTGTTTTCATGTGTTTTTCACAAACATTTAATAACATTATACAAGCTCAGATTAGTGTAGTCTTCATGATCTAACATCATACAAGGTAAGGTTAGTGTTGTCTTCATGTACTGACATCATACAAGGTTATGTTAGTGTAGTCTTCATGTTCTAACATTATACAAGGTAAGGTTAGTGTAGTTTTCATGTACTAACATCATACAAGGTTAGTTTAGTATTGTCTTCATGTACTAACATCATACAAGGTTAGGTTAGTGTTGTCTTTATGTACTAACATGATACAAGGTTAGGTTAGTGTTATCTTCATGTTCTAACATCATACAAGGTCAGATTAGTGTAGTCTTCATGTAATAACATCATACAAGGTTAGTTAGTGTAGTCTTCATGTAATAACATCATACAAGGTTAGGTTAGTGATGTCTTCATGTACTAACATGATACAAGGTTAGGTTAGTGTTGTCTTCATGTAATAACATCATACAAGTGTTGTCTTCATGTACTAACATCATACAAGGTTAGGTCAGTGTAGTCTTCATGTACTAACATCATACAAGGTTAGGTCAGTGTAGTCTTCATGTAATAACATCATACAAGGTTAGTTTAGTATTGTCTTCATGTACTAACATCATACAAGGTTAGGTCAGTGTTGTCTTCATGTACTAACATCATACAAGGTTAGGTTAGTGTAGTCTTCATGTACTAACATCATACAAGGTTAGGTTAGTGTAGTCTTCATGTACTAACATCATACAAGGTCAGATTAGTGTAGTCTTCATGTAATAACATCATACAAGGTTAGTTAGTGTAGTCTTCATGTAATAACATCATACAAGGTTAGGTTAGTGAAGTCTTCATGTACTAACATGATACAAGGTTAGGTTAGTGTTGTCTTCATGTAATAACATCATACAAGTGTTGTCTTCATGTACCTAACATCATACAAGGTTAGGTCAGTGTAGTCTTCATGTACTAACATCATACAAGGTTAGGTCAGTGTAGTCTTCATGTAATAACATCATACAAGGTTAGTTTAGTATTGTCTTCATGTACTAACATCATACAAGGTTAGGTCAGTGTTGTCTTCATGTACTAACATCATACAAGGTTAGGTTAGTGTAGTCTTCATGTACTAACATCATACAAGGTTAGGTCAGTGTAGTCTTCATGTACTAACATCATACAAGGTTAGGTTAGTGTAGTCTTCATGTACTAACATCATACAAGGTTAGGTTAGTGTTGTCTTTATGTACTAACATCATACAAGGTTAGGTTAGTGTAGTCTTCATGTACTAACATCATACAAGGTTAGGTTAGTGTAGTCTTCATGTACTAACATCATACAAGGTTAGGTCAGTGTTGTCTTCATGTACTAACATCATACAAGGTTAGGTTAGTGTAGTCTTCATGTACTAACATCATACAAGGTTAGGTTAGTGTTGTCTTCATGTACTAACATCATACAAGGTTAGGTTAGTGTTGTCTTTATGTACTAACATCATACAAGGTTAGGTTAGTGTAGTCTTCATGTACTAACATCATACAAGGTTAGTTTAGTATTGTCTTCATGTACTAACATCATACAAGGTTAGGTCAGTGTTGTCTTCATGTACTAACATCATACCAGGTTAGGTTAGTGTAGTCTTCATGTACTAACATCATACAAGGTTAGGTTAGTGTAGTCTTCATGTACCAACATCATACAAGGTTAGGTTAGTGTAGTCTTCATGTACTAATATTATACAAGGTTAGGCTAGTGTAGTCTTCATGTACTAACATCATACAAGGTTAGGTCAGTGTTGTCTTCATGTAATAACATCATACAAGTGTTGTCTTCATGTACTAACATCATACAAGGTTAGGTCAGTGTAGTCTTCATGTACTAACATCATACAAGGTTAGGTCAGTGTAGTCTTCATGTAATAACATCATACAAGGTTAGTTTAGTATTGTCTTCATGTACTAACATCATACAAGGTTAGGTCAGTGTTGTCTTCATGTACTAACATCATACAAGGTTAGGTTAGTGTAGTCTTCATGTACTAACATCATACAAGGTTAGGTTAGTGTAGTCTTCATGTACTAACATCATACAAGGTCAGATTAGTGTAGTCTTCATGTAATAACATCATACAAGGTTAGTTAGTGTAGTCTTCATGTAATAACATCATACAAGGTTAGGTTAGTGATGTCTTCATGTACTAACATGATACAAGGTTAGGTTAGTGTTGTCTTCATGTAATAACATCATACAAGTGTTGTCTTCATGTACTAACATCATACAAGGTTAGGTCAGTGTAGTCTTCATGTACTAACATCATACAAGGTTAGGTCAGTGTAGTCTTCATGTAATAACATCATACAAGGTTAGTTTAGTATTGTCTTCATGTACTAACATCATACAAGGTTAGGTCAGTGTTGTCTTCATGTACTAACATCATACAAGGTTAGGTTAGTGTAGTCTTCATGTACTAACATCATACAAGGTTAGGTCAGTGTAGTCTTCATGTACTAACATCATACAAGGTTAGGTTAGTGTAGTCTTCATGTACTAACATCATACAAGGTTAGGTTAGTGTTGTCTTTATGTACTAACATCATACAAGGTTAGGTTAGTGTAGTCTTCATGTACTAACATCATACAAGGTTAGGTTAGTGTAGTCTTCATGTACTAACATCATACAAGGTTAGGTCAGTGTTGTCTTCATGTACTAACATCATACAAGGTTAGGTTAGTGTAGTCTTCATGTACTAACATCATACAAGGTTAGGTTAGTGTAGTCTTCATGTACTAACATCATACAAGGTTAGGTTAGTGTTGTCTTTATGTACTAACATCATACAAGGTTAGGTTAGTGTAGTCTTCATGTACTAACATCATACAAGGTTAGGTTAGTGTAGTCTTCATGTACTAACATCATACAAGGTTAGGTCAGTGTTGTCTTCATGTACTAACATCATACAAGGTTAGGTTAGTGTAGTCTTCATGTACTAACATCATACAAGGTTAGGTTAGTGTAGTCTTCATGTACCAACATCATACAAGGTTAGGTTAGTGTAGTCTTCATGTACTAATATTATACAAGGTTAGGCTAGTGTAGTCTTCATGTACTAACATCATACAAGGTTAGGTCAGTGTTGTCTTCATGTACTAACATCATACAAGGTTAGGTTAGTGTAGTCTTCATGTACCAACATCATACAAGGTTAGGTTAGTGTAGTCTTCATGTACTAATATTATACAAGGTTAGGCTAGTGTAGTCTTCATGTACTAACATCATACAAGGTTAGGTCAGTGTTGTCTTTATGTACTAACGTCATAGAAGATGTGTGGTTAGTGATTCTTCTTTTTGAAGGTTGGTCGTTTAGTATTCAAAAATAGAAGTAAAGTTAGTGATATTAATTGTAGATTTGAAAAGGCGGAACCGCAGTCGTAGATTAAAATAAATAATTTACCCCCTCTGACGTCAGATAATGTGATTGGTTACTTTGTGAATATTACGTAATATTCAGTCATATAAATGTTACATCAGTCGTCAGTCTATGGTGAGTTAGAATGCTTCTCCACGTTCCATCACTAGATACTTTAAATGTTTATGTCACGTGTTGGAACATCAGCCCACTAAAGTCCAGCTTTTCAAATCGAACTAATTCGCTCTTACTGGTTGGATGTAATAATGTCAGCAGTTTATTTGGACAGATGTATATGTATAGGGGTCGTCTGCGTATTTTTATCTCTCTTATTTAATTATATAAATATAACCTCTTCCCCTATTCACACACTATGTCAACATACAGGTGGTCATAGAATAATGGACCATATGTTGTGGAGACACTGTGTACGTATTCTACGTTCTGCTACGTGGTGTCATTACTATACGAACAATACGCCCCTTTGTGTTGAAATACGTATGTTCAGTTTGTCGTGACACTGACCTACAAGTTGTCGACCTTTTAAAAATGGGTTAACTGTGTCAAGTAGACCCCACGCTTACAGGATTTTAATCTTTATATAATAAAATTTAACCAAACGATTTGATTGGATGGTTTAAACCAATCATAGTTATTCACTTGGTCAACTATTCACGTTTTGTGTTTATCTATTGAGATACTTTCTTTGGTGGCTCACGTCTTTAACTTAATTTATTTATTATAATTCTGTTTCTTTCGTCATGAGCTCACCCATTGTTTCAAGAAATGACCTTCAATGCTCTAAAACTAGTTAAGAATAGAAATCACGTTGTCCTTTGTCTTGATGGTAAAAATTTATGGCTCGTAGATTCGATATTAATGGTGAGGTATAATTATTTCATATCATAACTTAACAGTAAATTACCTATCAGTGACAGTTGTTATTTTTTCACGAATTATAAATTCTGCAAATCCAATAACAATGTTTACCATATTAATTTTTAGATTAAACCAATATATATAAACATTATAAGATAAGTATGGTTATTTTTTAAATTTATTTTTATAACAATGACAATAACACATCTCTTCAAACCAAGTGTTTATTTACAAAGCCCAACATTTCTAACGTAAGTTATATAAACCAGATCTCTAGTTATGAAATATGTCACAAGTGTTAGAACCAACGAAACGCTAAGTTTTACAGGGAAGTCAGTTATCCATTGTTGACTAAATAATAGTTATTGTTTGTTGAAAAGTTAACCAAATATTGAAGACACTTCTATAATAAGTCTGAACTAAATCATATGGTTAATGCTGGTGTATTACAGCTCATGTTTAGAAAAAGTTTAAACTTTCTCACTACATATTCTTACTTTGTATTCAGCGGTCAAGTATTTGACCAAAACGGGTCAAGGTCACCACCTGGACAAACTTATAGCTATGTTACTTGAAAAGCTAGTGGCGGGAAGAACAACAAATATACTTATGATATTTTTGTAGTTTAAAACAAAACCAGCTTGAAACATCTTTACATATAAAACATAATAATATCAAGATTTACACTCGAACAACACAAATGTGTTTAATTACGTTTTTCAATAAACGTTAAAAATGCGAACTTTGTTCACATGAAAACGTTACATTTGTATCAATACCATAAACACACACTGAGAACATATTTGAAAATAGTTATGTGAGTTTGATTTACGTAACGATATTTCTGTTATGGTTACGTTAATTAAAGTGATTATTGGTCGATGTAATTTCAAAATTTATGTTTTAATGAAAAGACATAATTTATAAATATATCTATCTTTAAATCAAGTGGTTTAAACCAAACGTGACGACTTCCTTTTTCCTTGTTTTGTTTTAAACAAAAAATACAGATATAACAGATGTTTAGAGTACTGTATAACGTACAACACGCTGGTTACAACGTTCTAAACGGTCTGTTGACTTTAATTCCAATGTTCTAAAATGGACCAGATATTCCTTGATGAAGTGGATTAACTGACTGCAAATGCCACTGGACTTCAATCCTTTTGAACGTTTATGGGGTGTCTTTTGAGGTAAGTCGTGTACCTTAATCACCATCTGGCAAGATTTGGTTTGGTTTGTGTTTGAATTTCGAGCAAAGCTACACAAGAGCTATCTGCGCTAGCCGTCCCTAATTTAGTAGTGTAAGACTAGAGGGAATGCAGGTAGTCACCATCACCCACCGCCAACTTTTGGGCTACTCTTTACCAACGAATAGTAGGATTGAGTGTAACATTATAACTCCTTCACAGCTGAAAGTTCAAACATGTTTGGTGCGACGGGGATTCGAATCCACGACCTTCGGCTACCTTGCTAGAGTTGTAGACTGTTCTGCGTTTGAGAAATACACCACGAAATTTTTGTATATAAATATTACAGACAGTTTGTAAGGGGGGGAGTAGAAAATAATTGTCGTTGTATCGTCTCTTGAGGTGAATTATTACAATGTCCCTAAGAATATAGGGATTTATATCCACTATATTTGTTTCTAGGAAACTATAAAATAGCGAGTTTTTTAATGTAGCCATTTTCTTTATGAATAATAAAAATAATAAATAATAATAATAATAAATAATAATAATAATAAATAATAATAATAATAATAATAATAAATAATAATAATAAAAAATAATAATAATAAATAATAATAATAAAAATAATAATAATAAAAAAAATAATAATAAAAAATAATAATAATAATAATAATTAATAAATAATAATAAAAATAATAATAATAATAAATAATAATAAAAAATAATAATAATAAATAATAATAATAATAATAAATAGTGCAGCAAGTGAAATTTATTTTTGTTTCCGACAATATGAATGAATGATTCTATATTCGATATATGATTGTTTGTGAGAAATACTACAATATTTCAATGTCCTCACCACTACAATAGTGATGGATTTGTAATTAAAACAATGAAGTCAATAGATCAAGTGTCTTACATATATGACACATATATATATATGGAAATAACGTATTAGTCAAACCAAATATACTACCCAGCTTGGTGGATCTTATGTATATGGAAATAACGTATTAGTCAAACCAAATATACTACCCAGCTTGGTGGATCTTATGTATATGGAAATAACGTATCAGTGAAACCAAATATACCACCCAGCTTGGTGGATCATAAATATATGGAAATAATGTATTAGTCAAACCAAATATACCACTCAGCTTGGTGGGTCATAAATATATGGAAATAACGTATCAGTCAAACCAAATATACCACTCAGCTTGGTGGATCATAAATATATGGAAATAACGTATCAGTGAAACCAAATATACCACCCAACTTGATGGATCATAAATATATGGAAATAACGTATTAGTGAAACCAAATATACCACCCAGCTTGGTGGATCATAAATATATGGAAATAACGTATCAGTCAAACCAAATATACCACCCAACTTGATGGATCATAAATATATGGAAATAACGTATTAGTGAAACCAAATATACCACCCAGCTTGGTGGATCATAAATATATGGAAATAACGTATTAGTCAAACTAAATATACCACTCAGCTTGGTGGATCATAAATATATGGAAATAACGTATTAGTGAAACCAAATATACCACCCAGCTTGGTGGATCTTATGTATATGGAAATAACGTATCAGTGAAACCAAATATACCACCCAGCTTGATGGATCATAAATATATGGAAATAACGTATCAGTGAAACCAAATATACCACCCAGCTTGGTGGATCATAAATATATGGAAATAACGTATTAGTCAAACCAAATATACCACTCAGCTTGGTGGATCATAAATATATGGAAATAACGTATTAGTGAAACCAAATATACTACCCAGCTTGGTGGATCTTATGTATATGGAAATAACGTATCAGTGAAACCAAATATACCACCCAGCTTGGTGGATCATAAATATAAGGAAATAACGTATTATTCAAACCAAATATACCACCCAACTTGGTGGATCTTACATATATGGAAATAACGTATTAGTCAAACCAAATATACCACCCAGCTTGGTGGATCATAAATATAAGGAAATAACGTATCAGTCAAACCAAATATACCACCCAGCTTGGTGGATCTTATGTATATGGAAATAACGTATCAGTGAAACCAAATATTCCACCCAGCTTGGTGGATCATAAATATATGGAAATAACGTATTAGTCAAACCAAATATACCACTCAGCTTGGTGGATCATAAATATATGGAAATAACGTATTAGTGAAACCAAATATACCACCCAGCTTGGTGGATCTTATGTATATGGAAATAACGTATCAGTGAAACCAAATATACCACCCAGCTTGATGGATCATAAATATATGGAAATAACGTATCAGTGAAACCAAATATACCACCCAGCTTGGTGGATCATAAATATATGGAAATAACGTATTAGTCAAACCAAATATACCACTCAGCTTGGTGGATCATAAATATATGGAAATAACGTATTAGTGAAACCAAATATACTACCCAGCTTGGTGGATCTTATGTATATGGAAATAACGTATCAGTGAAACCAAATATACCACCCAGCTTGGTGGATCATAAATATAAGGAAATAACGTATTATTCAAACCAAATATACCACCCAACTTGGTGGATCTTACATATATGGAAATAACGTATTAGTCAAACCAAATATACCACCCAGCTTGGTGGATCATAAATATAAGGAAATAACGTATCAGTCAAACCAAATATACCACCCAGCTTGGTGGATCTTATGTATATGGAAATAACGTATCAGTGAAACCAAATATTCCACCCAGCTTGGTGGATCATAAATATATGGAAATAACGTATTAGTCAAACCAAATATACCACTCAGCTTGGTGGATCATAAATATATGGAAATAACGTATTAGTGAAACCAAATATACCACCCAGCTTGGTGGATCTTATGTATATGGAAATAACGTATCAGTGAAACCAAATATACCACCCAGCTTGATGGATCATAAATATATGGAAATAACGTATCAGTGAAACCAAATATACCACCCAGCTTGGTGGATCATAAATATATGGAAATAACGTATTAGTCAAACCAAATATACCACTCAGCTTGGTGGATCATAAATATATGGAAATAACGTATTAGTGAAACCAAATATACTACCCAGCTTGGTGGATCTTATGTATATGGAAATAACGTATCAGTGAAACCAAATATACCACCCAGCTTGGTGGATCATAAATATAAGGAAATAACGTATTATTCAAACCAAATATACCACCCAACTTGGTGGATCTTACATATATGGAAATAACGTATTAGTCAAACCAAATATACCACCCAGCTTGGTGGATCATAAATATAAGGAAATAACGTATCAGTCAAACCAAATATACCACCCAGCTTGGTGGATCTTATGTATATGGAAATAACGTATCAGTGAAACCAAATATTCCACCCAGCTTGGTGGATCATAAATATATGGAAATAACGTATTAGTCAAACCAAATATACCACTCAGCTTGGTGGATCATAAATATATGGAAATAACGTATCAGTGAAACCAAATATACCACCCAGCTTGGTGGATCATAAATATATGGAAATAACGTATTAGTGAAACCAAATATACCACACAACTTGATGGATCTTATATATATGGAAATAACGTATTAGTCAAACCAAATATACCACCCAGCTTGGGGGATCATAAATATATGGAAATAACGTATTAGTGAAACCAAATATACTACCCAGCTTGGTGGATCTTATGTATATGAAAATAACGTATCAGTGAAACCAAATATACCACCCAGCTTGGTGGATCTTACATGTATGGAAATAACGTATTATTCAAACCAAATATACCACCCAACTTGGTGGATCTTATATATAACCGTCTTATATATATTAAGTCAAAGTGATCAAGTGATCATATTAACATATCAATCTCGGATAAAATGTGACAACATAATGGGCTTGGACCGCAAACTTTATGAAAGTGATGACGTAACAGTTTTGTATCGTATTGAAAGTGATGACGTAATGGGCCTATTTCACATAGACTGAATGTAAGCTAAGACATAATAAGCTTAAATCATGTGGACTGACGAAAGTCTAACTTGTATAATTTAGATTCGGTGATACGGTAAGACCACACAGAAAGTGATGACAAAGTAGGCTTACCCTTAACTTGGACCACCTGGACGAGATCAGTCTGTAACATACAAATCTTTATTTACCCTAGTTTGAATGACATTCAGGTTTAACTTGTTCACATTAAACCTGAATCATTTGGATTTAGGATAACAATAATATACAACTTCTCTTTATTTAATGTGTGTATAAAATATATCCTTAATATTTCAGTCACGCCCTCTGTAGTAATATTTGAGTAACGATTTTTTATTATAAAATATTCAAGTCATTAAAAGAATTTCTATCGTATCTGTATTTTATTTATTAACAACGATAAGGCGTCTATCATTTTATCTTCATTGTCATCGGATGCCTGTCTAGAAATGGAATAGGAAATCTAATGTATATTTTTTGTTCTTTGCATAGGGGCCTTGTTGGTTTCACCAGGTGGCTAAACGACCGTCACCAATTTGCCATCTTCTATCTAAGTTGATGTCGCTGTAAAGGACCCAACACGCCCGACACTCCTACGGCTGACACCCTAGAGGTAGCCATAAAACTGTACCAGAGGAGATGTTGATCAACGGGAGAACGGTTTCAGCGTGTAGCTGAAGGGCGAGAAGCTAGCTGCCTATATGGGTGGTCAGCCGGTTATTCAAGAGTCGTGAACGTAGGGGTCGTTCTACCACAGCTAAACCCAGACAGTAAATTTTCTGGAGACAACAGCAACGACAACTACAATCAGTGTCTTTTTTATTGGCTCTAGCCTCTCTGACGTCACTAGTATGTCGTTTTATTGGCTGTGGCCTCTCTGACGTCACTAGTAGTGCGGACGGTTTGTTGGTAATAAGCCAGAATGGACACGACGAAACTGTTTGAGTTTCGAAGTGTGTGATGTATATATGAGATTATCTACTGACAGCAGAACACAAAATCTTCGACTTTATTGGATTAATTACTAATAAACATAGAGTTACATTTTTAAGTTCTTTTAATGAAGGCACTTGTCACACTGACTCAAGAGTGTAGCTTTTCCTTCTCTCTGGTCATCGCTGAACAATAAGTAACAGGTTTATTCAACCATACCTTACCAGATAAACAGAAACTGTTCATTATGAGGTAGTTACGAATAAAGGGATTAAGTCGATATTATTATTGGTCGACTGTTCGCTCTGTTTGAATCTTTTTTCTAAAGCGATGCGAAAAATTGCTTTCCACATATCCATAACAAAAGAGTAATTTCACTTTTATAGTTCTCTGTAATATAAGCAGTGTTTCTAACAGTAGATATTAGGTTTTACATAGACTGATATCGAAACTTGAATATATTACTGCCTCAAATTACGAACATTCGCATTAATTTGATATTACTAAACTTAACAGTATTCTGATGGTGAGGGCTTATAACACTAAAATTCTGAGTTTGATCCCCCTGTGGGCACAGAACATATAGCTAATTAAGCAGCTTTGGGCTTAAAAACAAACAAACAAAAACATGCAACTTAAGCTCGGTGGTATTATTGGTTTTAGTAAAGTATGGTTACATAAGCCCTATGTTATTAACCATACCCACGCTTAACTTAATATTATCACTGTTGAACCTAACTTAACGGTTATGTATTTCTTTTATTTTAATAACCACGTTTTGTAGATATCTGATCAGAGTTTACAGGGTAACAGAAATGATACAAACGTTTCTTATCAAACTGAATTAACTTCTCTTGTCAACACGATGTATGATTAACCCATTTAATTTATGTTTTAAACAGGACAGTTAAATCTTGTATTTATTTTCCTCGCTCTATGGTTTATGCGAGAGATAGACCCTTAAACATACAGCGGTCTATTTCTAGTTTTCACTGTGTGTCCACCTCGTGCGGCGGCGTTGTGATTATTTATTGTTCCTTAAGCCTTGACTCAACTATCTGGGCATGCGCAATCCTGTTAAAACAAAATGACACTATGCTTCACATATTATGTCATTATGATTCTGTAAATGCTCTATTTTAACACATGCAGACTGTACAGTGTTCGAAACTTTCCTTGTTGCAGACATTCGCTCAAAGCCACTCGCTGTCTCTAATTTTGAGGGACAGGCTGAAAGGGACAGCATAGACATTTGATAACTTTTAAGATCCTTGAGTCTGACCAAACAGCGAACCTTTATAATGCAACCATGGCCCCAAGGGCGGAGGGCTATCGCAATTTTTTTTTTCTTTTTTTACGTAACAGAACGAGAAAAAGTAGCTCGTACATCCAATGTCCTGCAAGGTAATCAATGGGTCACTCTAAGATCTTTGATGAGGTCTTTTTGACCATAATTGAAAGTTCCTGCAGTCCAACTATATCGAAAAAGCATACAAGTCCAGAAAGTTACGGAAAACAAACCCACATACAAGTGGATCAAAGACGTTGTTTCTTTATTTTTTTTTTTGAATTTCGCACAAAGCTACACGAGGGCTATCTGCGCTAGCCGTTCCTAATTTAGCAGTGTAAGACTAGAGGGAAGGCAGTTAGCTAGTCGTCACAACCCACCGCCAACTCTTGGGCTACTCTTTTACCAACGAATAGTGGGATTGACCGTAACATTATAACGCCCACACGGCTGAAAGGGCGAGCATGTTTGGTGCAACAGGGATTTGAACCCGCGACCCTCGGATTACGAGTCGATAGCCTTCACCCACCTGGCCGTGTCGGGCCCCAAAACGGTGAGAGATATCTACTTACTCATTTTAATTTTATAAAACATATATACGATCAGGGTTTAAATCTGCTTGAATATCATACAAAGCGTAAACTGGTAAACTATAAGTACATTTCAATACCTGTATCATCATCAGGAGTTAAACCGAACTCAGTGTCATTATAGTTTGACCGATTTCAATGTCAGTAGACAACTTTGAAACTGTTTTAAAGCTATTAGTAGACTGGTTAATACTTAAAAATAAGCTTAGTATATAAATTCCCACCATCATCACCAGATGACTCAGATGTAAGTCTGAAAATTTGGTTTAGATCGAAACTCACGGTGGGCACAACACAACTAACTTATCGTATACCTTTGGGCACAACCCAGATGACCCATTATGTACCTTTGGGCACGACCTAGATGACCCATTATGTACCTTTGGGCACAACCCAGATGACCCATTATGTACCTTTGGGCACGACCTAGATCACCCATTATGTACCTCTGGGCACAACCCAGATGACCCAATATGTATCTTTGAGCACAACCCAGATGACCCAATATGCACCTTTGGGCACAACCCAGATGACCCATTATGTACCTTTGGGCACAACCCAGATGACCCATTATGCTTAAGAGCAATCAAACAAAGTAATGTTTGTCTTGACAACTTTTTAAGAACTTGACTTAAACGTTTGTGGAAAGTTAGAAGTTGTAAATGTAATGACACATTACTCCAGTGTGTTAAGTCTTGCTACACATGTGTTTCCTACACAGGTTGAGAAAATCAAAATGGTTATGGATCCTCACCACGTCGTTACGGTTCGTGTCACCTTGACCCGTCATTTCATATCCGGAGTGTGAATATTCACAATATTTTGTGTCACATGACCGATGACAACATGGTTGATTTGCATACAAAGGACCTGAGGAAGACAACTAACGTAATTTTATCATCTTAATTTAACTAGAAGATCTATTTTAATAAAGTTGAAATTATGGGAGTTACTTTAATAATTTACTAGTAATGACACTTTACTATAAAAGTAACAACAAAACTTACTCTACAAAAGTAGTAATTATGAGATTTATTATAGGCTACAACCTAGCTATGTTTTAATTACTGGTTATGGTTTCGTAACTGGAAACACACATTTGATTACAATGTATCATTTTCGAGATTTTAGGTGTCATACTCAGGAAGTTATCTTCAAACCATACACATATGTTATATAAATATGATATGCACATGTGTTATATACATATGGTATGCACATATGTTATATACATATGGTATGCACATATGTTATATACATATGATATGCACATATGTTATATACATATGATATACACATATGTTATATAAATATGATATACACATATGTTATATACGTATGATATACACATGTGTTATATAAATATGATATACATATATGTTATATACATATGATATACACACATGTTATATACATATGATATACACATGTGTTATATACATATGGTATACACATATGATATACAAATACATATGCTATATAAATATGATATACACATATGTTATATACATATATTATACACGTGTGTTATATAAATATATGATACACATATGTTATATACAAACATGATTATACACATATGTTATATACATATGATATACACATATGTTATATACATATGATATGCACACATGTTATTACATACATATGATATACACATATATTATATAAATATGATTATACACATGTGTTATATAAATATGATATACACATATGTTATACACATATGATATGCACAATATGTGTTTATACGTATGATATACACCTATGTTATATACATATGATATACACATATAACGTTATGTTATATACATATGATTATACAACATGTGTTATATACAAAATATGATATACACATATGTGTATACATAATATGATGATATACACATATGTTATATACAATATGATATACACATGTGTTATATACATAATATATGATATACACATATGTTATACATATGATATACGATATATACATACATACATTACATGTATATACATGATATACACATATGTGTTATAAATATGATATACACAATATATGTTATATACATATGATTATACAACATATGTTACATGCATATGATATGACATGTCAATATATACTGTGTATAAATATGATTATACAAATGTGTTATATAAATATGATATACACATATGTTATATACATATGATATACACATGTGTTATATAAATATGATATACATATATGTTATATACATATGATATACACACATGTTATATACATATGATATGCACATGTGTTATATACATATGGTATACACATATGATATACACATGTGCTATATAAATATGATATACACATATGTTATATACATATGTTATACACATGTGTTATATAAATATGATATACACATATGTTATATAAATATGATATACACATATGTTATATACATATGATATACACATATGTTATATACATATGATATGCACATATGTTACATACATATGATATACACATATATTGTATAAATATGATATACACATGTGTTATATAAATATGATATACACATATGTTATATACATATGATATGCACATGTGTTATATACATATGATATACACCTATGTTATATACATATGATATACACGTATGTTATATACATATGATATACACATGTGTTATATAAATATGATCTACACATATGTTATATACGTATGATATACACATGTGTGAACTCAGTCCATCTATTTTCTCAGCATTTTCATAAATTTCCTCACACTGAACTTTTCTAATATTCGAATATCTTTTCCTGATGTCAATGCACCACTAAACACGACACATCAATCCAGAAACCATACGGATTTCTTTTCTCAATTTGGTTTTCGTCAAGTTAGTTTACATATAAGAGCAGTACTTGTATTAATTTTGTTTTAAATGACACTTTCTAAACATCTCATCTGTTCTTTGTAATATTTTGTCATCTCTCTTGACAGAACTTTGTCATTCATAAACCGGTCATACATACCGGAGTTACTTCAGTTACGACCAAGCTTTTCTTACCACTGACTCTTACTTACTCAGTTGTTTAAACATTTCTTACCACTGACTCTCACTTACCCAGTTGTTTAAACATTTCTTTTATTAACATTTGTGTAATGTGTATTTAGGATACAGTGTCTTCACTAGGACTATTTCTTCAGTGCTATGTTGTTTATCCACTTGTTATATGTCTTCACTAGGACTATTTCTTCAGTGCTATGTTGTTTATCCACTTGTTATATGTCTTCACTAGGACTATTTCTTCAGTGCTATGTTGTTTATCCACTTGTTATATGTCTTCACTAGGACTATTTCTTCAGTGCTATGTTGTTTATCCACTTGTTATATGTCTTCACTTGGACTATTTCTTCAGTGCTATGTTGTTTATCCACTTGTTATATGTCTTCACTAGGACTATTTCTTCAGTGCTATGTTGTTTATCCACTTGTTATATGTCTTCACTTGGACTATTTCTTCAGTGCTATGTTGTTTATCCACTTGTTATATGTCTTCACTAGGACTATTTCTTCAGTGCTATGTTGTTTATCCACTTGTTATATGTCTTCACTAGGACTATTTCTTCAGTGCTATGTTGTTTATCCACTTGTTATATGTCTTCACTAGGACTATTTCTTCAGTGCTATGTTGTTTATCCACTTGTTATATGTCTTCACTAGGACTATTTCTTCAGTGCTATGTTGTTTATCCACTTGTTATATGTCTTCACTTGGACTATTTCTTCAGTGCTATGTTGTTTATCCACTTGTTATATGTCTTCACTAGGACTATTTCTTCAGTGCTATGTTGTTTATCCACTTGTTATATGTCTTCACTTGGACTATTTCTTCAGTGCTATGTTGTTTATCCACTTGTTATATGTCTTCACTAGGACTATTTCTTCAGTGCTATGTTGTATATCCACTTGTTATATGTCTTCACTAGGACTATTTCTTCAGTGTTATGTTGTTTATCCACTTGTTATATGTCTTCACTAGGACTATTTCTTCAGTGCTATGTTGTTTATCCACTTGTTATATGTCTTCACTAGGACTATTTCTTCAGTGCTATGTTGTTTATCCACTTGTTATATGTCTTCACTAGGACTATTTCTTCAGTGCTATGTTGTTTATCCACTTGTTATATGTCTTCACTTGGACTATTTCTTCAGTGCTATGTTGTTTATCCACTTGTTATATGTCTTCACTTGGACTATTTCTTCAGTGCTATGTTGTTTATCCACTTGTTATATGTCTTCACTAGGACTATTTCTTCAGTGCTATGTTGTTTATCCACTTGTTATATGTCTTCACTAGGACTATTTCTTCAGTGCTATGTTGTTTATCCACTTGTTATATGTCTTCACTAGGACTATTTCTTCAGTGCTATGTTGTTTATCCACTTGTTATATGTCTTCACTAGGACTATTTCTTCAGTGCTATGTTGTTTATCCACTTGTTATATGTCTTCACTAGGACTATTTCTTCAGTGCTATGTTGTTTATCCACTTGTTATATGTCTTCACTTGGACTATTTCTTCAGTGCTATGTTGTTTATCCACTTGTTATATGTCTTCACTAGGACTATTTCTTCAGTGCTATGTTGTTTATCCACTTGTTATATGTCTTCACTTGGACTATTTCTTCAGTGCTATGTTGTTTATCCACTTGTTATATGTCTTCACTAGGACTATTTCTTCAGTGCTATGTTGTTTATCCACTTGTTATATGTCTTCACTAGGACTATTTCTTCAGTGTTATGTTGTTTATCCACTTGTTATATGTCTTCACTAGGACTATTTCTTCAGTGCTATGTTGTTTATCCACTTGTTATATGTCTTCACTAGGACTATTTCTTCAGTGCTATGTTGTTTATCCACTTGTTATATGTCTTCACTAGGACTATTTCTTCAGTGCTATGTTGTTTATCCACTTGTTATATGTCTTCACTTGGACTATTTCTTCAGTGCTATGTTGTTTATCCACTTGTTATATGTCTTCACTAGGACTATTTCTTCAGTGCTATGTTGTTTATCCACTTGTTATATGTCTTCACTTGGACTATTTCTTCAGTGCTATGTTGTTTATCCACTTGTTATATGTCTTCACTTGGACTATTTCTTCAGTGCTATGTTGTATATTCACTTGTTATATGTCTTCACTAGGACTATTTCTTCAGTGCTATGTTGTTTATCCACTTGTTATATGTCTTCACTAGGACTATTTCTTCAGTGCTATGTTGTTTGTCCACTTGATATATGTCTTCACTTGGACTATTTCTTCAGTGCTATGTTGTTTATCCACTTGTTATATGTCTTCACTAGGACTATTTCTTCAGTGCTATGTTGTTTATCCACTTGTTATATGTCTTCATTAGGACTATTTCTTCAGTGTTATGCTGTTTATCCACTTGTTATATGTCTTCACTAGGACTATTTCTTCAGTGCTATGTTGTTTATCCACTTGTTATATGTCTTCACTAGGACTATTTCTTCAGTGCTATGTTGTTTATCCACTTGTTATATGTCTTCACTAGGACTATTTCTTCAGTGCTATGTTGTTTATCCACTTGATATATGTCTTCACTTGGACTATTTCTTCAGTGCTATGTTGTTTATCCACTTGTTATATGTCTTCACTTGGACTATTTCTTCAGTGCTATGTTGTTTATCCACTTGTTATATGTCTTCACTAGGACTATTTCTTCAGTGCTATGTTGTTTATCCACTTGTTATATGTCTTCACTAGGACTATTTCTTCAGTGCTATGTTGTTTATCCACTTGTTATATGTCTTCACTTGGACTATTTCTTCAGTGCTATGTTGTTTATCCACTTGTTATATGTCTTCACTAGGACTATTTCTTCAGTGCTATGTTGTTTATCCACTTGTTATATGTCTTCACTTGGACTATTTCTTCAGTGCTATGTTGTTTATCCACTTGTTATATGTCTTCACTAGGACTATTTCTTCAGTGCTATGTTGTTTATCCACTTGTTATATGTCTTCACTAGGACTATTTCTTCAGTGCTATGTTGTTTATCCACTTGTTATATGTCTTCACTAGGACTATTTCTTCAGTGCTATGTTGTTTATCCACTTGTTATATGTCTTCACTAGGACTATTTCTTCAGTGCTATGTTGTTTATCCACTTGTTATATGTCTTCACTAGGACTATTTCTTCAGTGCTATGTTGTTTATCCACTTGTTATATGTCTTCACTAGGACTATTTCTTCAGTGCTATGTTGTTTATCCACTTGTTATATGTCTTCACTAGGACTATTTCTTCAGTGCTATGTTGTTTATCCACTTGTTATATGTCTTCACTAGGACTATTTCTTCAGTGCTATGTTGTTTATCCACTTGTTATATGTCTTCACTAGGACTATTTCTTCAGTGCTATGTTGTTTATCCACTTGTTATATGTCTTCACTAGGACTATTTCTTCAGTGCTATGTTGTTTATCCACTTGTTATATGTCTTCACTAGGACTATTTCTTCAGTGCTATGTTGTTTATCCACTTGTTATATGTCTTCACTAGGACTATTTCTTCAGTGCTATGTTGTTTATCCACTTGTTATATGTCTTCACTTGGACTATTTCTTCAGTGCTATGTTGTTTATCCACTTGTTATATGTCTTCACTAGGACTATTTCTTCAGTGCTATGTTGTTTATCCACTTGTTATATGTCTTCACTTAGGACTATTTCTTCAGTGCTATGTTGTTTATCCACTTGTTATATGTCTTCACTAGGACTATTTCTTCAGTGCTATGTTGTTTATCCACTTGTTATATGTCTTCACTAGGACTATTTCTTCAGTGCTATGTTGTTTATCCACTTGTTATATGTCTTCACTAGGACTATTTCTTCAGTGTTATGTTGTATATTCACTTGTTATATGTCTTCACTAGGACTATTTCTTCAGTGCTATGTTGTTTATCCACTTGTTATATGTCTTCACTAGGACTATTTCTTCAGTCTATGTTGTTTATTGGACTATTTCTTCATGTTGTTTATCCACTTGTTATATGTCTTCACTAGGACTATTTCTTCAGTGCTATGTTGTTTATCCACTTGTTATATGTCTTCACTAGGACTATTTCTTCAGTGCTATGTTGTTTATCCACTTGTTATATGTCTTCACTAGGACTATTTCTTCAGTGCTATGTTGTTTATCCACTTGTTATATGTCTTCACTAGGACTATTTCTTCAGTGCTATGTTGTTTATCCACTTGTTATATGTCTTCACTAGGACTATTTCTTCAGTGCTATGTTGTTTATCCACTTGTTATATGTCTTCACTAGGACTATTTCTTCAGTGCTATGTTGTTTATCCACTTGTTATATGTCTTCACTAGGACTATTTCTTCAGTGCTATGTTGTTTATCCACTTGTTATATGTCTTCACTAGGACTATTTCTTCAGTGCTATGTTGTTTATCCACTTGTTATATGTCTTCACTAGGACTATTTCTTCAGTGCTATGTTGTTTATCCACTTGTTATATGTCTTCACTTGGACTATTTCTTCAGTGCTATGTTGTTTATCCACTTGTTATATGTCTTCACTAGGACTATTTCTTCAGTGCTATGTTGTTTATCCACTTGTTATATGTCTTCACTTGGACTATTTCTTCAGTGCTATGTTGTTTATCCACTTGTTATATGTCTTCACTAGGACTATTTCTTCAGTGCTATGTTGTTTATCCACTTGTTATATGTCTTCACTAGGACTATTTCTTCAGTGCTATGTTGTTTATCCACTTGTTATATGTCTTCACTAGGACTATTTCTTCAGTGCTATGTTGTTTATCCACTTGTTATATGTCTTCACTAGGACTATTTCTTCAGTGCTATGTTGTTTATCCACTTGTTATATGTCTTCACTAGGACTATTTCTTCAGTGCTATGTTGTTTATCCACTTGTTATATGTCTTCACTAGGACTATTTCTTCAGTGCTATGTTGTTTATCCACTTGTTATATGTCTTCACTAGGACTATTTCTTCAGTGCTATGTTGTTTATCCACTTGTTATATGTCTTCACTAGGACTATTTCTTCAGTGCTATGTTGTTTATCCACTTGTTATATGTCTTCACTAGGACTATTTCTTCAGTGCTATGTTGTTTATCCACTTGTTATATGTCTTCACTAGGACTATTTCTTCAGTGCTATGTTGTTTATCCACTTGTTATATGTCTTCACTAGGACTATTTCTTCAGTGCTATGTTGTTTATCCACTTGTTATATGTCTTCACTAGGACTATTTCTTCAGTGCTATGTTGTTTATCCACTTGTTATATGTCTTCACTTGGACTATTTCTTCAGTGCTATGTTGTTTATCCACTTGTTATATGTCTTCACTAGGACTATTTCTTCAGTGCTATGTTGTTTATCCACTTGTTATATGTCTTCACTAGGACTATTTCTTCAGTGCTATGTTGTTTATCCACTTGTTATATGTCTTCACTAGGACTATTTCTTCAGTGCTATGTTGTTTATCCACTTGTTATATGTCTTCACTAGGACTATTTCTTCAGTGCTATGTTGTTTATCCACTTGTTATATGTCTTCACTAGGACTATTTCTTCAGTGCTATGTTGTTTATCCACTTGTTATATGTCTTCACTAGGACTATTTCTTCAGTGCTATGTTGTTTATCCACTTGTTATATGTCTTCACTTGGACTATTTCTTCAGTGCTATGTTGTTTATCCACTTGTTATATGTCTTCACTTGGACTATTTCTTCAGTGCTATGTTGTTTATCCACTTGTTATATGTCTTCACTAGGACTATTTCTTCAGTGCTATGTTGTTTATCCACTTGTTATATGTCTTCACTTGGACTATTTCTTCAGTGCTATGTTGTTTATCCACTTGTTATATGTCTTCACTAGGACTATTTCTTCAGTGCTATGTTGTTTATCCACTTGTTATATGTCTTCACTAGGACTATTTCTTCAGTGTTATGTTGTTTATCCACTTGTTATATGTCTTCACTAGGACTATTTCTTCAGTGCTATGTTGTTTATCCACTTGTTATATGTCTTCACTAGGACTATTTCTTCAGTGCTATGTTGTTTATCCACTTGTTATATGTCTTCACTAGGACTATTTCTTCAGTGTTATGTTGTTTATCCACTTGTTATATGTCTTCACTAGGACTATTTCTTCAGTGCTATGTTGTTTATCCACTTGTTATATGTCTTCACTAGGACTATTTCTTCAGTGCTATGTTGTTTATCCACTTGTTATATGTCTTCACTTGGACTATTTCTTCAGTGCTATGTTGTTTATCCACTTGTTATATGTCTTCACTAGGACTATTTCTTCAGTGCTATGTTGTTTATCCACTTGTTATATGTCTTCACTAGGACTATTTCTTTAGTGCTATGTTGTTTATCCACTTGTTATATGTCTTCACTTGGACTATTTCTTCAGTGCTATGTTGTTTATCCACTTGTTATATGTCTTCACTTGGACTATTTCTTCAGTGCTATGTTGTTTATCCACTTGTTATATGTCTTCACTAGGACTATTTCTTCAGTGCTATGTTGTTTGTCCACTTGATATATGTCTTCACTAGGACTATTTCTTCAGTGCTATGTTGTTTGTCCACTTGTTATATGTCTTCACTAGGACTATTTCTTCAGTGCTATGTTGTTTATCCACTTGTTATATGTCTTCACTAGGACTATTTCTTCAGTGCTATGTTGTTTATCCACTTGTTATATGTCTTCACTAGGACTATTTCTTCAGTGCTATGTTGTTTATCCACTTGTTATATGTCTTCACTTGGACTATTTCTTCAGTGTTATGTTGTTTATCCACTTGTTATATGTCTTCACTTGGACTATTTCTTCAGTGCTCTGTTGTTTATCCACTTGTTATATGTCTTCACTTGGACTATTTCTTCAGTGCTATGTTGTTTATCCACTTGTTATATGTCTTCACTAGGACTATTTCTTCAGTGCTATGTTGCTTATCCACTTGTTATATGTCTTCACTAGGACTGTTTCTTCAGTGCTATGTTGTTTATCCACTTGTTATATGTCTTCACTTGGACTATTTCTTCAGTGCTATGTTGTTTATCCACTTGTTATATGTCTTCACTTGGACTATTTCTTCAGTGCTATGTTGTTTATCCACTTGTTATATGTCTTCACTTGGACTATTTCTTCAGTGCTATGTTGTTTATCCACTTGTTATATGTCTTCACTAGGACTATTTCTTCAGTTCTATGTTGTTTAACCACTTGTTATATGTCTTCACTAGGACTATTTCTTCAATATTATCTTTATTGTATGTGTCTTGCAGGGTGAAGTGAGCTACAAATCAGTTAGTTTATAACATTACTTAATCACTATGGTTACAGAAGTATCGAACATTTTCAATATGGTTTACTTTACAGAGACGCAATCAGCAACATGAACTCATAGTGTTGATTTATGTGTCTTTATGTGACTAGATTATTTACACAGGTCACAGTTTCCCAAGGACTTTCTGTAATAATGACACATATTGATAATATTTTATTCTTTCACTCTGGAGTTTTCTCTTGAATAGTTTTCCTTATTTCTCGATAAGATTGCTGCGAGGGGTGTGGTTTTTCTCCTGTGTGCTGCAGAGAGTAATTCCGGAGACGCGAAGATTGTGCCCGGGCGTGGTCGTCCCCTGATAGGCACCCGAGCTTATTCCGATTAATATTTGATGTCCCCACAACATGCTGCTCGAAGCTGTGTGGTTTGAGAGTATGATAATCCCTCAGTCGTACAAACACAGACTTTCTCTTTTAAATCCACACCCTCGAACCCCATCCGAGCCACATTCGAAGCATGAACATGTTATATAGTAAGAAGCTAAGAGCACGTCAGTGTCACGCAGAGGCCGTGTTTGTCGGTTAGTGACATTCTAATAGCTCGTTTGGCAAGTAAAGGGTGGGGCCGCGGACGCCGGATCCTGCACCTGCACGCGCCTTGGCACGGGGACAACCAAGAAAAGGTGGACTACGCCTCCTGCCTGAACCAGGGTATGGCTGGTTTGTAAGATTCTTCAACAGAACACGTTCATGAGCTAATATTTTGTCAGGACACACAAGCATACAAAGGAGCTTTACTTGTCTATTATCCTCAGGATTGTAAACAGTAGCACGGGTGCCTCAGGAACTCCCATTCTAGTGTGTTAAAAGTTTAAATGCTTGGACACTTGTTACGCATACACAATGAAGTTAAAAATGTATCACTTAAACTGTAAAAAAACAACAAAAAACTAATAAATAAACGCAATTGAAACCAAATCTTTGTTATCAGAGCTGAAAGAGTTATGAACACATTTCTTCTGAACCGAACGCTCCTCATAAGTTTAAATGGAGCTGTCGTTGAACGGCACTGTACTTGGCTTTACTGGTAGACATTCCGAAGAAAATAATAAAATTCCTTGTGATTTCAATTTCTGTTTTTCTCTAAACCCTGGGGGTATGTTATATTCATGGTTGTGGCCGTAGTTCTTCACAAGGGGACGTCCAAACCTATGGTCGTGGTTCTTCACAAGGGGACGTCCAAACCTATGGTCGTGGTTCTTCACAAGGGGACGTCCAAACCTATGGCCGTGGTTCTTCACAAGGGGACGTCCAAACCTATGGTCGTGGTTCTTCACAAGGGGACGTCCAAACCTATGGTCGTGGTTCTTCACAAGGGGACGTCCAAACCTATGGTCGTAGTTCTTCACAAGGGGACGTCCAAACCTATGGTCGTGGTTCTTCACGAGGGGACGTCCAAACCTATGGTCGTGGTTCTTCACGAGGGGACGTCCAAACCTATGGTCGTGGTTTTTCACAAGGGGACGTCCAAACCTCTTTTTACGCTTCATGCAGGTCAAGCCAGATGTCATACGATAACAACCTTTGTCTTGTGCAACCATAAAAATGTTAACTCTTTGATTTACATTTCATTTTTCTGAGGCTTCACAATCAAGGAAGATTTCTCATGGGAACGAAACTTCTACGTCACACTCAACCATGATTTAAGAATTCGATCAATAATAGATTGATTAAAAGACTTTGTGAAAAGTCAGTCTGTTTTTTGGAAGGGGGGGGTTTGCCATTTCTTTGTTATCCATCATTCATTATTCTCTCAATCAGACACTCCTCTACCATTAAAAACTCATCAACCTCTGTTGTCCAGTGTTAGATTATGAAAACACCGTCTATGACCTGCGTGATCTAGGAATGGTGAAAGCAAAGCATTTTTTTAAAGCCCCATCAAGCTTTGACTAGTACAATAATGTGATATCACTTCTCCATTACGAAAATGAGTCTGATACATCAAGCACGCGGTGTCCCGTGGGTGTCGCGGGGCACGAGGAAGCGCTTTGGGTGTGGTGTCACGCACGTTCTAACGCGAAATTGCGGTAAACTTGTAGAGATTTCTCCCTTGTTAGTTAAATAGACCTCAAAATGACGAAAGTCTGTGATTTCGGGCACGCAAAATTAATTTTTACTGCACAGTTTACCAATGAATTAAAGTACTTCCCATGTTACTGCATGAGCCACGCTCCGTATGAAATTGCCAGAGAGAGAATAAAGCAGACTCCTATCACACAAATTATTTTAAAATCATGTTATAGCTGAAGTTACGACCCAGCTCTCATGTCACGTGCTTGAACCAATATCGAAGTTATATTTGCACATCGCAAGGCAAATTGATTTTTAAAAAGAACTCGTAAATACAACAAAGTATACAACAGTAAACAAATTATCTAGCTATCCAGAGATATTCACTTCCATCTTTTAAACTGGTACCTAAATTGTTAAACGTTAAAACTTTGAAGAAGTTTAAATGGGGCGGGACCAGAATTAGTGACGTGAAACTAACCACACTATTGGTTGTATCGAACAGATTAAGCTAGAATGCTATAAAACCCACTTTGCACTACGAAAGGTTCTGTATATACTGAATAAAATAAAAACAGTAATATCCTATAAACATAAAGTTAAAAATAGGCCTAACAGGACACATGTCTATTTTACACGTGTAAATTACTCATTAGTTGTGAGGTTTTGTACAAAATTCATAAAGAAATGTTTGTTTTCCAAGATGACAGAGCAAAATTAGGTTTTGTAAACAATATCTTACATGTTAAAAGCTTGACCAAAGATAATCCTTATGTCAAATAAGCTTGGATTGATAAAATGGTCGATGTGGGAAAGGAGAAAATCCACACTTTTCGTTTGTTTTTAACGTAAAGTTTTATGGAAGCTTCAAGTGCAGAAAGCTTAACTATATAAAGAATGCTAACTTATTTTGTTTAAGTTTGTTCACTAGAAAAGCTATTGTTTGACTTTTATAAACTGACAGCTATGTTTGTATTGTTAGAAAGTTACAAATTACAGAAGGAAATATGTGTTTTTATAATCGATTTTTAGTTCATACTTAAAGTTAAAACTTTATGTGGTTATGATATATTCACAAATATTTAGTTAAATATGCAAATGGTTATGATATAAGACTTTGTTACGATATATTCACAAATATCTAGTTAAATATACACGTGGTTATGATATAACACTTTGTTACGATATATTGACAAATATCTAGTTAAATATACACGTGGTTATGATATAACACTTTGTTACGATATATTCACAAATATTTAGTTAAATATGCACGTGGTTATGATATAACACTTTGTTATGATATATTCACAAATATTTAGTTAAATATGCAAATGGTTATGATATAAGACTTTGTTACGATATATTCACAAATATCTAGTTAAATATACACGTGGTTATGATATAACACTTTGTTACGATATATTGACAAATATCTAGTTAAATATACACGTGGTTATGATATAACACTTTGTTACGATATATTCACAAATATTTAGTTAAATATGCACGTGGTTATGATATAACACTTTGTTACGATATATTGACAAATATCTAGTTAAACATACACGTGGTTATGATATAACACTTTGTTACGATATATTCACAAATATTTAGTTAAATATGCACGTGGTTATGATATAACACTTTGTTATGATATATTCCCAAATATCTAGTTAAATATACACGTGGTTATGATATAACACTTTGTTACGATATATTCACAAATATTTAGTTAAATATACACGTGGTTATGATATAACACTTTGTTACGATATATTGACAAATATCTAGTTAAATATACACGTGGTTATGATATAACACTTTGTTACGATATATTCACAAATATTTAGTTAAATATACACGTAGTTATGATATAACACTTTGTTACGATATATTCACAAATATTTAGTTAAATATACACGTGGTTATGATATAACACTTTGTTACGATATATTGACAAATATTTAGTTAAATATACACGTGGTTATGATATAACACTTTGTTACGATATATTCACAAATATTTAGTTAAATATACACGTGGTTATGATATAACACTTTGTTACGATATATTCACAAATATTTAGTTAAATATACACGTGGTTATGACATAACACTTTGTTACGATATATTCACAAAGATTTAGTTCAATATTTATATGGTTACAAAAATCACTAACCACCACTTCAATATAACAACTTGTAATTACAGTCACTAACCACAAAGTTAATATAACAACTTGTACTGACAGTCACTAACCATTACTTTAATATAACACCTTGTTCTGACAGTCACTAACCACCACTTTAATATATAACAACTTGTAATTATAGTCACTAACCATTACTTTAATATAACACCTTGTTCTGACAGTCACTAACCACCACTTTATTATACAGCAACTTGTACTGACAGTCACTAACCACAACGTTAATATAACAACTTGTACTGACAGTCACTAACCATTACTTTAATATAACACCTTGTTCTGACAGTCACTAACCACCACCTTATTATACAGCAACTTGTTCTGACAGTCACTAACCACCACCTTATTATACAGCAACTTGTTCTGACAGTCACTAACCACCACTTTATTATACAGCAACTTGTACTGACAGTCACTAACCACCACTTTAATATATAACAACTTGTAATTACAGTCACTAACCATTACTTTAATATAACACCTTGTTCTGACAGTCACTAACCACCACTTTATTATACAGCAACTTGTACTGACAGTCACTAACCACAACGTTAATATAATAACTTGTACTGACAGTCACTAACCATTACTTTAATATAACACCTTGTTCTGACAGTCAATTTTCGTTTTACAAAATGTTTTGAATATTATACCATTATTTTATAAATACTAACTTTATGAGTCCGGTTATTATTATGTCAACAATAATATATTTTATATCAAATGAACTCGTAGCAAGTAATATTTTCAGTAATGTAATCTGATGTAAGTTACTCAGACTTATTAGTATTACATTTTACTAAGAGTTCGAATATATTTTATTTTATTTGAAACCTATGAGCTAATTTATCTCTCGAATCACTGGGTCACACGCCCTTTTACCAACTATTTATACTTTCGTGCACTTTCACTTTAGTTTATTTCGCAATGACACTTTCAAGATATTTTTCTGTAGAGAACAAATTAAACTTTATAAGATAGAAATTAAAAAACTTTACTAAATCCAGTATCCTAGAATTAGTCGTTCAGTAAATTTATGTCTGCATACTGTTCTTGTTGTTTTATGTATAAGACACTTGATCATATGCTCCACGTAACGTATCAGACTGAGATGTTTTATGTATAAGACTTCTGATCATATGCTCCACGTAACGTATCAGACTGAGATGTTTTATGTATAAGACTTCTGATCATATGCTCCACGTAACGTATCAGACTGAAATGTTTTATTAATGTTAAGTCTAGTTAAGTGATTTGGATTTCAGGCTGGACTATTAACTCCGAAACAAACAGTGTCGTCGATAGAATATATGTCGTGGATGTTTCTTGGATCAAATGGTTATCTACTGTTTCTTGGATCAAATGGTATATCTACTGTTTCTTGGGTCAAATGGTTATCTTCTGTTTCTTGGATTAAATGGTTATCTACTGTTTCTTAGGTCAAATGGTTATCTACTGTTTCTTGGGTTAAATGGTTATCTTCTGTTTCTTGGGTTAAATGGTTATCTACTGTTTCTTGGATTAAATGGTTATCTACTGTTTCTTGGCTCAAATGGTATATCTACTGTTTCTAAGGTCAAATGGTTATCTACTGTTTCTTGGATTAAATGGTTATCTACTGTTTCTTAGGTCAAATGGTTATCTACTGTTTCTTGGGTTAAATGGTTATCTACTGTTTCTTGGGTTAAATGGTTATCTACTGTTTCTTGGATTAAATGGTTATCTACTGTTTCTTGGCTCAAATGGTATATCTACTGTTTCTAAGGTCAAATGGTTATCTACTGTTTCTTGGGTTAAATGGTTATCTACTGTTTCTTGGGTTAAATGGTTATCTACTGTTTCTTGGATCAAATGATTATCTACTGTTTCTAAGGTCAAATGGTTATCTACTGTTTTTTGGGTTAAATGGTTATCTACTGTTTCTTGGGTCAAATGGTTATCTACTGTTTCTTGGATTAAATGGTTATCTACTGTTTCTTGGCTCAAATGGTATATCTACTGTTTCTAAGGTCAAATGGTTATCTACTGTTTCTTGGGTTAAATGGTTATCTACTGTTTCTTGGGTTAAATGGTTATCTACTGTTTCTTGGATCAAATGATTATCTACTGTTTCTTAGGTCAAATGGCATATTTACTGTTTCTTGGGTTAAATGATTATCTACTGTTTCTTGGGTCAAATGGTTATCTACTGTTTCTTAGGTCAAATGGTTATCTACTGTTTCTTGGGTTAAATGGTTATCTACTGTTTCTTAGGTGAAATGGTTATCTACTGTTTCTTGGGTTAAATGGATATCTACTGTTTCTTGGCTCAAATGGTAAATTTACTGTTTCTTGGGTCAAATGGCATATTTACTGTTTCTTAGGTCAAATGGTTATCTACTGTTTCTTGAGTCAAATGGTTATCTACTGTTTCTTAGCTCAAATGGTAAATCTACTGTTTCTTGGATCAAATGGCATATTTACTATTTATTAGGTCAAATGGTATACCTACTATTTCTTGGGTCAAATGGTTATTTACTGTTTCTTAGGTCAAATGGTCATCTACTATTTCTTAGGTCAAATGCTTATCTACTGTTTCTTGGGTCAAATGGTTATCTACTGTTTCTTAGGTCAAATGGTTATCTACTGTTTCTTGGATTAAATGGTTATCTACTGTTTCTTTGCTCAAATGGTAAATCTACTGTTTCTTGGGTCAAATGGCATATTTACTATTTATTAGGTCATATGGTATACCTACTATTTTGGGTCAAATGGTTATTTACTGTTTCTTGGGTCAAATGGTATATCTACTGTTTCTTGGGTTAAATGGTTATATACTGTTTCTTGGGTTAAATGGTATATCTGCTGTTTGTTAGGTCAAATGGTTGGTTATCTACTGTTTCTTAAGTCAAATGGTTATCTACTGTTTCTTGGATCAAATAGTTATCTACTGTTTCTTGGGTTAAATAGTTATCTACTGTTTCTTGTGTCAAATGGTATATCTACTGTTTCTTGGCTCAAATGGTATATCTACTGTTTCTTGGGTCAAATGGTTATCTACTGTTTCGTGGGTCAAATGGTTGTACTGAATCTGTTTGAGTTGAAATGATAGCTCAACTGTTTTTTGTTAACTGAGTTGATCAAACAGAAGTCTAAAAGAAGGTTAAACTGAAGGTGACCTAAGGAGGTCAAAACGTTGTTCTGTACTAATACCCATACCAGCCGTCTTCAGAATACATTGTTACTTCTAATACCCATACCAGCCGTCTTCAGAATACATTGTTACTTCTAATACCCATACCAGCCGTCTTCAGAATACATTGTTACTTCTAATACCCATACCAGCCGTATTCAGAATACATTGTTACTTCTAACACCCATACCAGCCGTCTTCAGAATACATTGTTACTTCTAATATCCATACCAGCCGTCTTCAGAATACATTGTTACTTCTAATACCCATACCAGCCGTCTTCAGAATACATTGTTACTTCTAATACCCATACCAGCCGTCTTCAGAATACATTGTTACTTCTAATACCCATACCATCCGTCTTTAGAATACATTGTTACTTCTAATATCCACACCAGCCGTCTTCAGAATACATTGTTACTTCTAATACCCATACCAGCCGTCTTCAGAATACATTGTTACTTCTAATACCCATACCATCCGTCTTTAGAATACATTGTTACTTCTAATATCCACACCAGCCGTCTTCAGAATACATTGTTACTTCTAATACCCATACCAGCCGTCTTCAGAATACATTGTTACTTCAAGCGGGTTACTTGGAGTCTGTTATAACAAGTCACCAGATATATGAAAAGTTGATATTCGTATTTTAATTTAAAATAATTCTGTGATTAAGACATTCATTTAAAGACTACTTTAGAATTACACGAGAACGTAAAGGTGGATTTCGAAATAAATAACTCAAGATATTGGTAGTGTTTCAATATATGGTAGAATCTAACTTGTTATAGAAAATATTACTTGTAAAGTTGTCTGTAACTCAGAGTTTAGTAGCGTTCTAAACAAAGTAATCCTCTGTACATATCGTGTCTGTGTTGTCGGTACTAACATCTGATGAGACATGTTCTCTTTTCATTGACTTTATTTATACATCTATATATACGAAAGGAACACCAAACATTTCTTCAATTGTTTGATGTTAAAATACAAAGTGACAATAATTTTCACTACATGTTATGTTGTGAGAATGACATAAAATCACTAATTGTGCAACATTAAAAAGTGAAGAAAATAAACAAAAACGAAACGTTATAGTGGAACCACTAACAAACGAAAACGAAACGTTACAGTGGAACCACTAACAAACGAAAACGAAACGTTAGAGTGGAACCACTAACAAACGCTTCACAATTAATGAAAAGTGTTCTCTGTTTGTTTTTGGTTTTGTTTTTGAATTTCGCGCAAAACTACACTAGAGCTATCTGCGCTAGCCGTCCCTAATTTAGCAGTGTAAGACTAGAGGGAAGGCAGCTAGTCATCACCACCCACCGCCAACTCTTGGGCTACTCTTTTACCAACGAATAAAACGGATTGACCGTTACTTTATATCGCCCCCACGGTTGAAAGGGCGAGCATGTTTGGTGCGACGGGAATGCGAACCCGCGACCCTCAGATTTCGAGTCGCACGTTTTAACCCACCTGGCCATGCCAGGTGTTCTCTCTTTCCAGTCAGAAGTGTTATTAATTTCCAGCCACAAGCGTTGTCATTTTTCGAAAAGAAACGCTGTCACTTATGTGAGCCAGTAACTGGAAATCCATGATCCATGTGTGAGAAAGTGCAAGATTGGATTTTAGATGGATTTCACTGTTCTATTTTATTGAAGGGAAAAATGAACTGTTGAGCAATATTAGTTTATAATGTCAATGTTTGTTCACCTTGAGTTTCCTCACTCTGTCAGGCCTAACTCAGTTTCATCACAAAAAATCTAATCTTTACGCAGACTGATTTGACCTGAAGTCCACCAACGTGATTAAGAACCGACGCATTATTTCATCTAATGTCTATTCTATGCAATACAGAAAGTTTAGGTCGATTCAGAGGACAGAACTTAAGACGAAGAATCGATGTAACTACTTCCATTAGCTCTCAATGACTCGGGTACTGATAGTGTAGAGGTCTCGACTTGTCGAAGACCGTGGGTCAAACTGTGTCGGCGAAGATCACAGTTCCGCCGAAAGACTTTGCCACAAGATCCGCAGTTGTAGGGCTTGATGTCCGTGTGGGTGAGTAGGTGTGTCTTCAGGTTGCTCCTCTGGTTGAAGCTTCGTCCACAGGTGGGACACTTGTGGGGAGAGTCCTCCATGTGGAGGATCCTATGAACGGCTAAGGTTCGAGACTGACAGAATCCTTTACCACATTCTGTGCACTTAAACGGCTTTTCCTTCGAATGGATGTACCTGGAACAGGTAATAGTATTTAGAGTTTCGAAACACATGATATTGTACACGAATCTGGAGAGGTAAACCCTCGGATTCTTTGAGATGTGTAGAAAGGTTTAATTACACATGATTAGTGAAAGTTAAGGAACCTTAAAACAGAAACAAATAAATAAAATCATCAATAGAACTTATGTAAAAGTAGAGATCCAACAGTGAGGTAACTACTTTGGAAAGAAACTATTGTAAGAACTAATATGTGAGTTACTTATTTAGTACTGTTTAAATTGTTAGATATCTGGTATCACTACAAGTACATCAAAACTGTTTAAACTGCTAGATGTCTGGTATCACTACAAGTACATCAACACTGTTTAAACTGCTAGATATCTGGTATCAGTACAAGTACATCAACACTGTTTAAACTGCTAGATGTCTGGTATCATTACAAGTACATCAACACTGTTTAAACTGCTAGATGTCTGGTATCATTACAAGTACATCAACACTGTTTAAACTGCTAGATGTCTGGTATCACTACAAGTACATCAACACTGTTTAAACTGCTAGATATCTGGTATCATTACAAGTACATCAACACTGTTTAAACTGCTAGATGTCTGGTATCATTACAAGTACATCAACACTGTTTAAACTGCTAGATATCTGGTATCATTACAAGTACATCAACACTGTTTAAACTGCTAGATGTCTGGTATCATTACAAGTACATCAACACTGTTTAAACTGCTAGATGTCTGGTATCATTACAAGTACATCAACACTGTTTAAATTGTTAGATATCTGGTATCATTACAAGTACATCAACAATGTTTAAACTGTTAGTTGTCTGGTATCACTACAAGTACATCAAAACTGTTCAAACTGCTAGATATCTGGTATCACTACAAGTACATCAACACTGTTTAAATTGTTAGATATCTGGTATCACTACAAGTACATCAACACTGTTTAAATTGTTAGATATCTGGTATCATTACAAGTACATCAACACTGTTTAAACTGCTAGATGTCTGGTATCACTACAAGTACATCAAAACTGTTTAAACTGCTAGATATCTGGTATCATTACAAATACATCAAAACTGTTTAAACTGCTAGATATCTGGTATCACTACAAGTACATCAACACTGTTTAAATTGTTAGATATCTGGTATCATTACAAGTACATCAACACTGTTTAAACTGCTAGATATCTGGTATCATTACAAGTACATCAACACTGTTTAAACTGCTAGATATCTGGTATCACTACAAGTACATCAACACTGTTTAAACTGCTAGATATCTGGTATCACTACAAGTACATCAACACTGTTTAAATTGTTAGATATCTGGTATCATTACAAGTACATCAACACTGTTTAAATTGTTAGATGTCTGGTATCACTACAAGTACATCAACACTGTTTAAACTGCTAGATATCTGGTATCACTTCAAGTACATCAACACTGTTTAAATTGTTAGATATCTGGTATCATTACAAGTACATCAACACTGTTTAAACTGCTAGATATCTGGTATCATTACAAGTACATCAACACTGTTTAAACTGCTAGATATCTGGTATCACTACAAGTACATCAACACTGTTTAAATTGTTAAATGTCTGGTATCACTACAAGTACATCAACACTGTTTAAATTGTTAGATATCTGGTATCACTACAAGTACATCAACAATGTTTAAACTGTTAGATGTCTGGTATCATTACAAGTACATCAACACTGTTTAAACTGCTAGATATCTGGTATCACTACAAGTACATCAAAACTGTTTAATCTGCTAGATATCTGGTATCATTACAAGTACATCAACACTGTTTAAACTGCTAGATGTCTGGTATCACTACAAATACATCAACACTGTTTAAATTGTTAGATATCTGGTATCATTACAAGTACATCAAAACTGTTTAAACTGCTAGATATCTGGTATCACTACAAGTACATCAACACTGTTTAAATTGTTAGATATCTGGTATCATTACAAGTACATCAACACTGTTTAAACTGCTAGATATCTGGTATCACTACAAGTACATCAACAGTGTTTAAATTGTTAGATATCTGGTATCATTACAAGTACATCAACACTGTTTAAACTGCTAGATATCTGGTATCACTACAAGTACATCAACAGTGTTTAAATTGTTAGATATCTGGTATCATTACAAGTACATCAACACTGTTCAAACTGCTAGATATCTGGTATCATTACAAGTACATCAAAACTGTTTAAACTGCTAGATATCTGGTATCACTACAAGTACATCAACACTGTTTAAATTGTTAGATATCTGGTATCATTACAAGTACATCAACACTGTTTAAACTGCTAGATATCTGGTATCACTACAAGTACATCAACACTGTTTAAATTGTTAGATATCTGGTATCATTACAAGTACATCAACACTCTTTAAACTGCTAGATATCTGGTATCACTACAAGTACATCAACACTGTTTAAATTGTTAGATATCTGGTATCATTACAAGTACATCAACACTGTTCAAACTGCTAGATATCTGGTATCATTACAAGTACATCAAAACTGTTTAAACTGCTAGATATCTGGTATCATTACAAGTACATCAACACTGTTTAAACTGCTAGATATCTGGTATCACTACAAGTACATCAACACTGTTTAAATTGTTAGATATCTGGTATCATTACAAGTACATCAACACTGTTTAAACTGCTAGATATCTGGTATCACTACAAGTACATCAACACTGTTTAAATTGTTAAATGTCTGGTATCACTACAAGTACATCAACACTGTTTAAACTGCTAGATATCTGGTATCACTACAAGTACATCAAAACTGTTTAATCTGCTAGATATCTGGTATCATTACAAGTACATCAACACTGTTTAAACTGCTAGATGTCTGGTATCACTACAAGTACATCAACACTGTTTAAATTGTTAGATATCTGGTATCATTACAAGTACATCAAAACTGTTTAAACTGCTAGATATCTGGTATCACTACAAGTACATCAACACTGTTTAAATTGTTAGATATCTGGTATCATTACAAGTACATCAACACTGTTTAAACTGCTAGATATCTGGTATCACTACAAGTACATCAACAGTGTTTAAATTGTTAGATATCTGGTATCATTACAAGTACATCAACACTGTTCAAACTGCTAGATATCTGGTATCATTACAAGTACATCAAAACTGTTTAAACTGCTAGATATCTGGTATCATTACAAGTACATCAACACTGTTTAAACTGCTAGATATCTGGTATCATTACAAGTACATCAACAATGTTTAAACTGCTAGATATCTGGTATCATTACAAGTACATCAACACTGTTTAAACTGCTAGATATCTGGTATCATTACAAGTACATCAAAACTGTTTAAACTGTTAGATATCTGGTATCACTACAAGTACATCAACACTGTTTAAACTGCTAGATATCTGGTATCACTACAAGTATACCAACACTGTTTAAATTGTTAGATATCTGGTATTATTACAAATACATCAAAACTGTTTAAATTGTTAGATATCTGGTATCATTACAAGTACATCAACACTCTTTAAACTGCTAGATATCTGGTATCACTACAAGTACATCAACACTGTTTAAACTGCTAGATATCTGGTATCAGTACAAGTACATCAACAATGTTTAAATTGTTAGATATCTGGTATCACTACAAGTACATCAACAATGTTTAAATTGTTAGATGTCTGGTATCACTACAAGTACATCAACACTGTTTAAATTGTTAGATATCTGGTATCATTACAAGTACATCAACACTGTTTAAACTGCTAGATGTCTGGTATCACTACAAATACATCAACACTGTTTAAATTGTTAGATATCTGGTATCATTACAAGTACATCAACACTGTTTAAACTGCTAGATGTCTGGTATCACTACAAGTACATCAACACTGTTTAAATTGTTAGATATCTGGTATCATTACAAGTACATCAACAATGTTTAAACTGTTAGATGTCTGGTATCATTACAAGTACATCAACACTGTTTAAACTGCTAGATATCTGGTATCACTACAAGTACATCAACACTGTTTAAATTGTTAGATATCTGGTATCATTACAAGTACATCAACACTGTTTAAACTGCTAGATGTCTGGTATCATTACAAGTACATCAACAATGTTTAAACTGCTAGATATCTGGTATCACTACAAGTACATCAACACTGTTTAAATTGTTAGATATCTGGTATCACTACAAGTACATCAACACTGTTTAAACTGCTAGATATCTGGTATCATTACAAGTACATCAACAATGTTTAAACTGCTAGATATCTGGTATCAGTACAAGTACATCAACAATGTTTAAACTGCTAGATATCTCGTATCACTACAAGTACATCAACACTGTTTAAATTGTTAGATATCTGGTATCACTACAAGTACATCAACACTGTTTAAACTGCTAGATATCTGGTATCATTACAAGTACATCAACACTGTTTAAACTGCTAGATATCTGGTATCACTACAAGTATACCAACACTGTTTAAATTGTTAGATATCTGGTATTATTACAAATACATCAAAACTGTTTAAACTGCTAGATATCTGGTATCACTACAAGTACATCAACACTGTTTAAATTGTTAGATATCTGGTATCATTACAAGTACATCAACACTCTTTAAACTGCTAGATATCTGGTATCACTACAAGTACATCAACACTGTTTAAATTGTTAGATATCTGGTATCATTACAAGTACATCAACACTGTTCAAACTGCTAGATATCTGGTATCATTACAAGTACATCAAAACTGTTTAAACTGCTAGATATCTGGTATCATTACAAGTACATCAACACTGTTTAAACTGCTAGATATCTGGTATCACTACAAGTACATCAACACTGTTTAAATTGTTAGATATCTGGTATCATTACAAGTACATCAACACTGTTTAAACTGCTAGATATCTGGTATCACTACAAGTACATCAACACTGTTTAAATTGTTAAATGTCTGGTATCACTACAAGTACATCAACACTGTTTAAACTGCTAGATATCTGGTATCACTACAAGTACATCAAAACTGTTTAATCTGCTAGATATCTGGTATCATTACAAGTACATCAACACTGTTTAAACTGCTAGATGTCTGGTATCACTACAAGTACATCAACACTGTTTAAATTGTTAGATATCTGGTATCATTACAAGTACATCAAAACTGTTTAAACTGCTAGATATCTGGTATCACTACAAGTACATCAACACTGTTTAAATTGTTAGATATCTGGTATCATTACAAGTACATCAACACTGTTTAAACTGCTAGATATCTGGTATCATTACAAGTACATCAAAACTGTTTAAACTGCTAGATATCTGGTATCATTACAAGTACATCAACACTGTTTAAACTGCTAGATATCTGGTATCATTACAAGTACATCAACAATGTTTAAACTGCTAGATATCTGGTATCATTACAAGTACATCAACACTGTTTAAACTGCTAGATATCTGGTATCATTACAAGTACATCAAAACTGTTTAAACTGTTAGATATCTGGTATCACTACAAGTACATCAACACTGTTTAAACTGCTAGATATCTGGTATCACTACAAGTATACCAACACTGTTTAAATTGTTAGATATCTGGTATTATTACAAATACATCAAAACTGTTTAAATTGTTAGATATCTGGTATCATTACAAGTACATCAACACTCTTTAAACTGCTAGATATCTGGTATCACTACAAGTACATCAACACTGTTTAAACTGCTAGATATCTGGTATCAGTACAAGTACATCAACACTGTTTAAATTGTTAGATATCTGGTATCACTACAAGTACATCAACAATGTTTAAATTGTTAGATGTCTGGTATCACTACAAGTACATCAACACTGTTTAAATTGTTAGATATCTGGTATCATTACAAGTACATCAACACTGTTTAAACTGCTAGATATCTGGTATCACTACAAATACATCAACACTGTTTAAACTGCTAGATATCTGGTATCACTACAAGTACATCAACACTGTTTAAATTGTTAGATATCTGGTATCATTACAAGTACATCAACACTGTTTAAACTGCTAGATATCTGGTATCACTACAAGTACATCAACACTGTTTAAATTGTTAGATATCTGGTATCATTACAAGTACATCAACAATGTTTAAACTGTTAGATGTCTGGTATCATTACAAGTACATCAACACTGTTTAAACTGCTAGATATCTGGTATCACTACAAGTACATCAACACTGTTTAAATTGTTAGATATCTGGTATCATTACAAGTACATCAACACTGTTTAAACTGCTAGATGTCTGGTATCATTACAAGTACATCAACAATGTTTAAACTGCTAGATATCTGGTATCACTACAAGTACATCAACACTGTTTAAATTGTTAGATATCTGGTATCACTACAAGTACATCAACACTGTTTAAACTGCTAGATATCTGGTATCATTACAAGTACATCAACAATGTTTAAACTGCTAGATATCTGGTATCAGTACAAGTACATTCAACAATGTTTAAACTGCTAGATATCTGGTATCACTACAAGTACATCAACACTGTTTAAATTGTTAGATATCTGGTATCACTACAAGTACATCAACACTGTTTAAACTGCTAGATATCTGGTATCATTACAAGTACATCAACACTGTTTAAACTGCTAGATATCTGGTATCACTACAAGTATACCAACACTGTTTAAATTGTTAGATATCTGGTATTATTACAAATACATCAAAACTGTTTAAATTGTTAGATATCTGGTATCATTACAAGTACATCAAAACTGTTTAAACTGCTAGATATCTGGTATCACTACAAGTACATCAACACTGTTTAAATTGTTAGATATCTGGTATCATTACAAGTACATCAACACTGTTTAAACTGCTAGATATCTGGTATCACTACAAGTACATCAACAGTGTTTAAATTGTTAGATATCTGGTATCATTACAAGTACATCAACACTCTTTAAACTGCTAGATATCTGGTATCACTACAAGTACATCAACAGTGTTTAAATTGTTAGATATCTGGTATCATTACAAGTACATCAACACTGTTCAAACTGCTAGATATCTGGTATCATTACAAGTACATCAAAACTGTTTAAACTGCTAGATATCTGGTATCATTACAAGTACATCAACACTGTTTAAACTGCTAGATGTCTGGTATCACTACAAGTACATCAACACTGTTTAAATTGTTAGATATCTGGTATCATTACAAGTACATCAACACTGTTTAAACTGCTAGATATCTGGTATCACTACAAGTACATCAACACTGTTTAAATTGTTAAATGTCTGGTATCACTACAAGTACATCAACACTGTTTAAATTGTTAGATATCTGGTATCACTACAAGTACATCAACAATGTTTAAACTGTTAGATGTCTGGTATCATTACAAGTACATCAACACTGTTTAAACTGCTAGATATCTGGTATCACTACAAGTACATCAAAACTGTTTAATATGCTAGATATCTGGTATCATTACAAGTACATCAACACTGTTTAAACTGCTAGATGTCTGGTATCACTACAAGTACATCAACACTGTTTAAATTGTTAGATATCTGGTATCATTACAAGTACATCAAAACTGTTTAAACTGCTAGATATCTGGTATCACTACAAGTACATCAACACTGTTTAAATTGTTAGATATCTGGTATCATTACAAGTACATCAACACTGTTTAAACTGCTAGATATCTGGTATCACTACAAGTACATCAACAGTGTTTAAATTGTTAGATATCTGGTTTCATTACAAGTACATCAACACTGTTCAAACTGCTAGATATCTGGTATCATTACAAGTACATCAAAACTGTTTAAACTGCTAGATATCTGGTATCATTACAAGTACATCAACACTGTTTAAACTGCTAGATATCTGGTATCATTACAAGTACATCAACAATGTTTAAACTGCTAGATATCTGGTATCATTACAAGTACATCAACACTGTTTAAACTGCTAGATATCTGGTATCATTACAAGTACATCAAAACTGTTTAAACTGTTAGATATCTGGTATCACTACAAGTACATCAACACTGTTTAAACTGCTAGATATCTGGTATCACTACAAGTATACCAACACTGTTTAAATTGTTAGATATCTGGTATTATTACAAATACATCAAAACTGTTTAAATTGTTAGATATCTGGTATCATTACAAGTACATCAACACTCTTTAAACTGCTAGATATCTGGTATCACTACAAGTACATCAACACTGTTTAAACTGCTAGATATCTGGTATCAGTACAAGTACATCAACACTGTTTAAATTGTTAGATATCTGGTATCACTACAAGTACATCAACAATGTTTAAATTGTTAGATGTCTGGTATCACTACAAGTACATCAACACTGTTTAAATTGTTAGATATCTGGTATCATTACAAGTACATCAACACTGTTTAAACTGCTAGATGTCTGGTATCACTACAAATACATCAACACTGTTTAAACTGCTAGATATCTGGTATCACTTCAAGTACATCAACACTGTTTAAATTGTTAGATATCTGGTATCATTACAAGTACATCAACACTGTTTAAACTGCTAGATGTCTGGTATCACTACAAGTACATCAACACTGTTTAAATTGTTAGATATCTGGTATCATTACAAGTACATCAACAATGTTTAAACTGTTAGATGTCTGGTATCATTACAAGTACATCAACACTGTTTAAACTGCTAGATATCTGGTATCACTACAAGTACATCAACACTGTTTAAATTGTTAGATATCTGGTATCATTACAAGTACATCAACACTCTTTAAACTGCTAGATATCTGGTATCACTACAAGTACATCAACACTGTTTAAACTGCTAGATATCTGGTATCAGTACAAGTACATCAACACTGTTTAAATTGTTAGATATCTGGTATCACTACAAGTACATCAACAATGTTTAAATTGTTAGATGTCTGGTATCACTACAAGTACATCAACACTGTTTAAATTGTTAGATATCTGGTATCATTACAAGTACATCAACACTGTTTAAACTGCTAGATATCTGGTATCATTACAAGTACATCAACAATGTTTAAACTGCTAGATATCTGGTATCACTACAAGTACATCAACACTGTTTAAATTGTTAGATATCTGGTATCATTACAAGTACATCAACACTGTTTAAACTGCTAGATATCTGGTATCACTACAAGTATACCAACACTGTTTAAATTGTTAGATATCTGGTATTATTACAAATACATCAAAACTGTTTAAATTGTTAGATATCTGGCATCATTACAAGTACATCAACACTCTTTAAACTGCTAGATATCTGGTATCACTACAAGTACATCAACACTGTTTAAACTGCTAGATATCTGGTATCAGTATAAGTACATCAACACTGTTTAAATTGTTAGATATCTGGTATCATTACAAGTACATCAACAATGTTTAAATTGTTAGATGTCTGGTATCACTACAAGTACATCAAAACTGTTCAAACTGCTAGATATCTGGTATCACTACAAGTACATCAATACTGTTTAAATTGTTAGATATCTGGTATCACTACAAGTACATCAACACTGTTTAAATTGTTAGATATCTGGTATCATTACAAGTACATCAACACTGTTTAAACTGCTAGATGTCTGGTATCACTACAAATACATCAACACTGTTTAAACTGCTAGATATCTGGTATCACTTCAAGTACATCAACACTGTTTAAATTGTTAGATATCTGGTATCATTACAAGTACATCAACACTGTTTAAACTGCTAGATGTCTGGTATCACTACAAGTACAACAACACTGTTTAAATTGTTAGATATCTGGTATCATTACAAGTACATCAACAATGTTTAAACTGTTAGATGTCTGGTATCATTACAAGTACATCAACACTGTTTAAACTGCTAGATATCTGGTATCACTACAAGTACATCAACACTGTTTAAATTGTTAGATATCTGGTATCATTACAAGTACATCAACACTGTTTAAACTGCTAGATGTCTGGTATCATTACAAGTACATCAACAATGTTTAAACTGCTAGATATCTGGTATCACTACAAGTACATCAACACTGTTTAAATTGTTAGATATCTGGTATCACTACAAGTACATCAACACTGTTTAAACTGCTAGATATCTGGTATCATTACAAGTACATCAACAATGTTTAAACTGCTAGATATCTGGTATCATTACAAGTACATCAACAATGTTTAAACTGCTAGATATCTGGTATCACTACAAGTACATCAACACTGTTTAAATTGTTAGATATCTGGTATCACTACAAAGTACATCAACACTGTTTAAACTGCTAGATATCTGGTATCATTACAAGTACATCAACAATGTTTAAACTGCTAGATATCTGGTATCACTACAAGTACATCAACACTGTTTAAATTGTTAGATATCTGGTATCACTACAAGTACATCAACACTGTTTAAACTGCTAGATATCTGGTATCACTACAAGTACATCAACACTGTTTAAACTGCTAGATATCTGGTATCACTACAAGTACATCAACACTGTTTAAACTGCTAGATATCTGGTATTATTACAAATACATCAAAGCTGTTTAAACTGCTAGATATCTGGTATCACTACAAGTACATCAACACTGTTTAGATTGTTAGATATCTGGTATCATTACAAGTACATCAACACTGTTTAAACTGCTAGATATCTGGTATCACTACAAGTACATCAACACTGTTTAAACTGCTAGATATCTGGTATCACTACAAGTACATCAACACTGTTTAAATTGTTAGATATCTGGTATCATTACAAGTACATCAACAATGTTTAAATTGTTAGATGTCTGGTATCACTACAAGTACATCAAAACTGTTCAAACTGCTAGATATCTGGTATCATTACAAGTTCACCTGTTTTAATGAAGCGACTTATCATGTTCTTTAAACCATATCTACATTGGTAAGTATTGTAAATTAAGTCAAAGTGTCTTTTCGAAGCATTAGTTAGGTTGAATACTGCTTTCAGGTTTCAGTAAATCTTATTCATGATTTGACATAAAATGAAAGGAAAGCATCTTACCTGTGGTCTCGCAGATGATCTTGTCTCCGGAACGCTTTGTTACAAATGTCACACGTGTACGGTCGTTCGTCTGTGTGTGTCCTTTCGTGGATTAACAGGTTATAGGACTTGGTGAAGCGACGCTGGCAATACTTGCAGATGAACTCTTTCTTCGGTCTTGATGACCCTCGACCTTTAAAAAGGCGTCTGTCCAATATGGCAGCCGCTTCCAGAGGCGTCCTTCCAAACATGACTGGATGAATTGACGGAGGACAGATAGGATTAATAAAATATGGAAGAGAATGACCAGAGGAGGAGGAACAACTGGGATTAACAGTTCTGGGAGAACCGTCTGGACTGACGTGGGGAGTGGATCTCAAAAGACCACGATCGACCTCTGGTTCTTCCTGACAAGTAGCTGACTCTGCAAGGTGAGCGAAATCAAACTTTTTTGTTCTTTTTGTCGGCAGTGTGTGAACGAGAGAGAGGTTTGCTGTCGCGGGTTTCTCTGTTCCAACAGTTGGACACTGTAAGCGACTCCCCACTGCAAGGTTCAGTGGAGAGGGGACACTGTACGCTAAACTACAACACCTTGATGTTGGAAGGTAGGATGTAATTGAGGACCCTGCTCCCACGGGGAGAGGGAGAAAAGGAAGTTGAAACATCAGCGGTGGTGGGAGAGCTGTACTGGGAGTCTGGGGTAGCATGGAGCTGGACTCTGAAATGTTGTTCGGTGTCAGCGGTGGCGTGGGAAATAGCCGTTGTCCGTCGTATCTGTCATCTGTAGTGAATATACACACAATATAAATAAATGGCGTGACTATTCTTAAAGTAATTTTTCTAAGGTCTTTTCCAACAAGACTAATCAAATGACAGGCGAGCCAACTGACTACTGTTTAATGACTAGTTGGAGAGATTTGGAGAACACAACTGACCCTACTGGTGGGAGACGGAGGCTCTAGACCTCACGTGTACTTGTCTGACCTTTAGCGTACCCTCACTAACTACCATAAGATACCACCCGGTGACAGGACCTGACGGGGTGCAATTAGGTTCCCAGGAAGATTCAACTGTACTCTGGTTCTCCACTTCTGTTTGAGACAGGAAACACGGTGTACAGTCTCACTAGAAAGGTTCATCTCATTAAACCATAACGAAATATTTGTAAGTTTTTATTTATTATAGCACACAGAACTGTCACTAAGCTATCATACTAGTGACTTGTTTCTTCACAGTGATAGAGAGTTTGGTATTTTAACAAGTTATTCCCAAGGCACATCTTACAGTCTATAATCTCATTACCAACTGAGTATAATAATAATCATTAATCTATAACAAAAGTGCACAATAAGGCTTTGTCTGGATAAAAAAGCGAACAATATGATTTGACACGACAAACATAACAGCATACGAAAAGAATCATTACATATTATAATAATACCTACATTAAACACAGTAAGATATTATAAAGATCAGTACATTAAACACAGTAAGATATTATAAAGATCAGTACATTAAACACAGTAAGATATTATAAAGATCAGTACATTAAACACAATAACATATTATAAAGATCAGTACGTTAAACACAATAACATATTATAAAGATCAGTACGTTAAACACAATAACATATTATAAAGATCAGTACGTTAAACACAATAACATATTATAAAGATCAGTACATTAAACACACTAAGATATTATAAAGATCAGTACATTAAACACAATAAGATATTATAAAGATCAGTACATTAAACACAATAACATATTATAAAGTTCAGTGCATTAAACACAATAAGATATTATAAAGATCAGTATATTAAACACAATAAGATATTATAAAGATCAGTACATTAAACACAATAACATATTATAAAGATCAATACATTAAACACAGTAAGATATTATAAAGATCAGTACATTAAACACAATAACATATTATAAAGATCAGTACATTAAACACAGTAAGATATTATAAATATCAGTACATTAAACACAGTAAGATATTATAAAGATCAGTACATTAAACACAATAACATATTATAAAGATCAGTACATTAAACATAATAAGATATTATAAAGATCAGTACATTAAACACAATAACATATTATAAAGATCAGTACATTAAACACAGTAAGATATTATAAAGATCAGTACATTAAACACAGTAACATATTATAAAGATCAGTACATTAAACACAATAACATATTATAAAAAAATCAGTACATTAAACACAGTAAGATATTATAAGGATCAGTACATTAAACACAGTAACATATTATAAAGATCAGTACATTAAAACACAGTAAGATATTATAAATATCAGTACATTAAACACAATAACATATTATAAAGATCAGTGCATTAAACACAATAACATATTATAAAGATCAGTATTATTAAACACAGTACAGATTATAAAATCAGTACTTTAAACACAATAAGATATTATAAAGATCAGTACATTAAACACAATAACATATTATAAAGATCAGTACATTAAACACAGTAACAAATTATAAAGATCAGTACATTAAACACAATAACATCTTGTAAAGATCAGTATATTAAACACAATAACATATTATAAAGATCAGTATATTAAACACAATAACATATTATAATGGTCCCTACACATACCCAGCAGTTGTATTGACCTAAAGAGTGTATAAACTGTTAACAAACTTAAAGATAATATAAATTACTAACAAACCTAAGAATAGTATTAACAAGCATGAAGCTAGTATAACTACTAAAACACCTAAAGATAGTATAACTACTAAAACACCTAAAGATAGTATAACCACTAAAACACCTAAAGATGGAGTATAAACTACTAA